>NW_007726615.1:465527-490296 GCF_000696425.1 Galeopterus variegatus
AGGGTTGCGATCCATTGCCGGACACGGAAAAAAAAAAAAAAAAAAAAAAAAAAAAAAAAAAGGAATGAACTACTGATATATGTTACAACATGAAAAATATTATGCCAGGTTAAAGAAGCCAGATACATATTTATTGTATGATTCCATTTATATGAAATGTCCAGAAGAAGCACATGTCCAGAAATTATATTATTGATTGGCTATGGGTAGAAACAGGGAGTGTTTGTTGAAAGGAGGCTTTTGGGGATGATGAAAATATTCTAAAACTGGATTGTGGTAATGATTGCTAAAAATGATCAAATTGTAAACTTAAAAGAGGTAAATTTTATAATATTAAAGTATATCTCAATAAAGCTATTTTTTAAATGACACAAAATAAAAAGAGCCCCTCCAAAAATATTCTTCAGCCTTTAAAATATCAACTTTCTTGAGGAGATTAAACTTTCCAATTCATATTTCAAATAAGCCATTCAGTCCACCAACAGCAGAGTCTGAGTTTGCTTCCAAGTCTAAAACAAGGAGCAGCAGTCTTAACAAGCCACCTCCTTCCCTCATCTTTGCCCCTTAACCCAGTGTTTCTCAAGCCATCGCAAGTCAACTAGGAAGCTTTTAAAATGCAGAGTCCTGGGCTTGACCAAGACTTAATTGGAGCAGTCCCTGCTCCTAAAAATTCTGCTTCAGCGGGTCTGAGGTGTGGTGCACAAATCCGCATTTTTCACAAGTGCCCCAGCTGATTCTTATATCTTGGCAAGCCAGAGCAGTAAGCAGTGGGTTGCTTTTTTAGGTCAGGCTGCCAACTGCTTTCTTTCTTAGCTGATCTGGGGCATGGTAACCAAGGAGTACAAGCAAGGTATGGAAAGGACTAATTGATCTGCTACTCCCAGTTTTTAATTTTTCTCCTGAATATCAAGGATAAGTCAATTAGCTTATCTCAGCTCCAGTTGGCCTTTCTCAGTTCAGAAAAAAAGAAAGAAATGAAAACACCTTTCTCCCTTGAGGCTTCCCCTGAGCTATTCTCTATACCTGGAACATTGGAAAGTTCTCCCCCTTCTCCTTTGCCTGGTTAATGCCTACCAGTCCTTCAGGTCTCAGCTTGAATGTTACTTTAGAGGAACTATTTATGTGTGTACCTCACAATTTAATCAAGTCTCCCTGAGATACTCTTTTCTAGCATCCCATGCTGTCCTTTCATAGTATTTAACACAGTTGTTAATTGTTCATTTTATTCAACAATATTTACTGAGTTACCTCCTACATGCCAGGCACTGTTCCAGTAGTAGAACATGGAGCGTGCATTCTAGTGGGGAGAGACAGATAATGAATAAATAAACAAGTAAATATATAATATATGAAATGATGACAGGTGTTAGGAAAACAATAGAGCGTGGTGAAAGGATAGGTTAGAGGAGGGATGTTTTTATATAGGATCTTCAGGAAAGGCCTATAATATGACATTTGAGCAGAGTCTTGAAGGAAGAATATGGACATTTTTTAACATTAATGCTTTCTTGGTTTTCTCTTTTTCTGGATATATCCACTCCTATAAAATCCATATTCTTAAAACTTGAATTGTTGAATGTTGTATCTGTTTGATAATTCTTCACAATAAAAGATAACATAAAATGCAAATACTATAGTTATACTCTTGCCAACTAACAGTGAATTTACATTACATAGCATCTTATCATTTCAACCACTTTGGCCATAGTGGTTGAAAATATTCTAAAAGTTTTTTTAAATATTAGCATTTTCTCTAGAATATCAGAATTATTTTACCTTATTACCGAATTCTATCCCACATCTACAGACTTATTTTGAAAATGGTAATTTCTTTTGTAGAGGTGGCAGAGAGCAAGAAGACCCTAATTTACTAAGACTTGAAAAATTAAACTTTCAGACATGAATTAAGACTGTCTTAAACATCACTCAAAAACACAATTCTGACAACTCATCCCCCCTCCCAAATTCTTAAATTATCTATTTGTTTTGATGTTCATCTTCGATCTCTGTGTAGAGCCATATGTTACCTGTTGTGAGTTACTTTTTTATTGGTAAGGCCATCCTTGTATATCTACAGAGACAGAATATCACTTTTATAACTTCCCCCCTCCCTTCCCACTGATTCTTTCTTTTTCAGCAGTAGCTTAAACTAATAAGGTGAAAAACCTGTATAGATTTCTGAAGTAGACAAGGAAGGCTAGTTAGTAGAAATGACTGTGATCAGAATTCTAGCAGTCTTGTCCCGGAATGCTTTATTTTCTTTTCAATTTAAAATATGAAGTCCTCAGTAATAGTTTATTAATCAGGTGTTTACTGAAATAAATATATCTAGGGAAAGGGGTTGAAAATGGAGAGTGCTATTGTGTTCATTAATATATAGAAGGTTGTTAGCTAAAGATAGAAGGGAAAGATTAAGGGGAAAAAACTTATTGACAGAAAACAGAAATTTATAGATGTCAACATCCTGTCATTTTATGATTGTGGATTAATTTTTGTATGTCTTTACTTTTGGAATTTTCCAATTATGATTGATTTTAAAAATCCATTGGAATAATGAAATCATATCAAACAAATAAAACAAGTAATTACCCTGTGGGCATGGTCATCAGAATATTAAATAGAGTGATTTTAAATATAGTGTATGGATTCCCAGACCAAAAGAATTAGGATGAGTTCAGTGATTGTCATCCAACCTGCAAACACCAAGCCATAGATTGGAATTTTCAAACCGCTGCTCTATCTCATTCATTTTGTGGCTAATAGTATGAATTGATATATTTTTTGCAAATGAAATTGTCTTTAACACATTCAAGTTATTGTTGTCTCCTTCAGTGGAGTCAGTTTTCAAGGCCTACAATGAACTAAGCCTTGTGGCTTTACAGCATCACCTAATTTTGTTTCTGTTTTTACTTTCCTACAAACCATTTCACCATGTTTGATACCCTACTTTGTTCACCAGATATGACTCCAAATGTCTAACAGTGCTGACAGAAATATTATCCACCCTCCAATAATTGAGTATTTGACCACATTAGATTACTGAAAAGATTGGTAGGCTATGAAAATCACATTGAGGGTATGTGGTAGGCTGTTCAAATCCAAGCGTTAAAGCAGTGACTGCATTATTTAAATAAGTGACATTTACAGAATATACTTACGTGTTTTGGCTTGTTATTTTAAATAAAATGATTTTATTTAAAATTTATTCACATTATTTTAAATCTCATCTCAGCTGAATTATAGCACCTTGAATGCAGAAACCATGTCTTTTATACTTCTTTGTAATCTCAGTACTGGCATAGTACCTTACTCAAAATAGTTACTCCTATTTTTGATGATAATATTTTTCCACTAATGATGTCTCTACACTGAACTAACAGGCTTTTTTCCTGTTAACATTTTGTGATCAAACTGCATAGACTTCTTTGGGTAGTCATGTTTGTGATACTCCCTGAAGCTATTAAATGGTTAATTTAACTGACCCATCATGCCCCTAACACTGGCCTCATTACTAACAGATTTTGAGCCAGTAGATATGAGATATTATTCCAGAAATCTGATTACTCCTCATTTTCTCTTCCTCATTTTAAAAATTACGGATCTTGCTTTCAAGCTTTCAGTGTTTTTATTCAGAAGAATGTTTTTCTTAGCAAAAGTCATGGGTAACCATTGAATGGCTTCAAATTTATCTTTCACATGAATTTGCTCAGGTGTTCATCTTTGGAACCAGGCATACTTCCCATAGGATACATGAGAAAGAAAGGATTAAAAATCATACAAATAGAAAATGAGATTTTTTTCCCCCAAAAAATTAAAGTTTCTCCATCTGTTAGTATATCTGGATGTAGTAAAATTCTAGCCATAACTTGAAGAAATTTGTCCTATTTTAGAAGTTTTGGAATCAATTATTTTGGAAGGACAGTGATACATCATAAATTAATACAAATTATTTTGTATTTCTTTCAAAACAATAATAAGCCCTAAATTTCAGAAGCTCAACCAACTGTACATTTTTAAAGTGTTTTATTATTTTTCTAAAGTTGTTAATTTGGTCTTTATCTGATCATTTAATTAACCTATAACTTAATATATTCAAAGTCAAAAAGATATTTTACAGACCTTTCATATATTGAAAAACCTATGGAGATATTTAAAAGAAAACTTTTTACTTTCAGTTTGAAAGTCCTCTGAATGAGAAAATTGGGGTTTTTTGAATTTTTATGTTGTAGTCTCTTAGACGGAAATTAGGCAAATTATAAACACCATAGCCCGCTTACCAGTAACTAACATTTGGGCATAACTGCAGTGTTACGGGAGCCATATTCAATTTTGCACTTTATATGAATTTATCTGTGATTTAATTTACCTTGAAAATGACTATCACAAAAAGAGTAAATGAAGAATAGTATCTTAATTCTACTTCCACTGCAAATTGAACAAAAATTTTGTGCATTTTTCTAAACTCTCAGGTAATATTTAAAGTTCATGACTGATAACAGAGCATTATCAGTATGCCTTTAAACATGGTTTAATTCATTATCATGAAGAGACCATCCAGGGGTGTTGCAGTCTGCACACTCCAGAGCATACCATCACAGGCATATTTACATAGGATCCCTGTGAATCTCTGGGAAAAGGGAATAGAGACCCTTGAAATTGCTAATCTGAATCTAATTTAACCAAATTAAGATTTTTCATATAAGAATTTAAAAGGAAGGATGGCTCTAAGCTCTCAGAAATGGCCTGCAGAAGCAGAAAACCACCTTGCTATTTAAGGAAGGAAGTACTTGAGCTGCCTGAACGTACTTGTCTTTGTTTTTGTCCTCAGTTTTATTGAAATTATTAAACTCCTATTCAATAGCAAATTAACAAATTAGTTTAAGAAAATTCACATTTACAGAGAGAAAACTACCACTCAGCTGGGAAAAAGCAGATAGATTGATATAGTTGCTGGGGGTCTTATCCAAACAATAGATTAAAATACCAAGTTGAAAATTATAAAATCAAAATACATTTGCATTTCTGCATATTTTAATATGATTAAGTCCAATAATTTGTTTTGCTTTTGTGACCTAGATCTTATTCCAGCAAATATTCTTCTTCAATTTTTGTTTTGTAACATTTACGATCAAATCCATGATGTCATAGAGAACCTGAGTTTTTCAACTTCTAGTTTTTTGTTTAATTATTCTTTTCTTATTTAACATTAAGAAGCAGTCAGTTCTCCTAAAATAGCCCTTGGATTTTTCAACAGATGGAAGTTTATCTTAGATCAAAACAAAGCTTCTGTTTCAATGTAGTCCTGCCTAAAGGCAGAATGGACTAGAAGAGTTCTTAAAGTCCCCTCCACATCCCTATGTTTCATTTGCAAATCTCCCTGCTTTTTAGTGAGCTAAAATGGATGGAACCTCCAGTGCCATAAAAGGTAGAAATAACACACTCTCCTCATTAACTATCATGCTTTGTAAGTCATTTTCACTTGTATTATTGAAAAAATATACCTTAGAAGTATAGTAAACAATGTAATACTTTGAATAAAGTTATTGTTTCCCAGCCCATTAAAAAATTTCTTATTTCTCCACTTTATAGTTATGGTGTCCCTGCATTATTTTTATTGTAACTTTATTGTCAAATCAGGTGTGAGATTAGATGTTGGATGTTACATGTAATCTGCACAGGAATCAAATTATTTAACCTCTAAGCCCTCAATACCCCCTCCTCCTGGTTTGCTGTTAAATATTCAGTATTTTCTTGTCATGAATACAAATGGGGGACAAATTAGAATCTACAGACAGCTGACCTGAGCTTCAGATTAGAGACTGGGGGGCTTGTGCTGTTTTAAATGTTTTAATTATCATAGTCCCAGTAGCCAGTTGAAGGACACACATAAAATCATTTATAACAAAAGAAAAAGAAAAAGCTCATCCTCCTTCCTCCTCTTAATGTGAATGCTTGAGTATGATTACATTTGCACTTCCATTGGAACTATGCTAATTTGCTGCATTAAATTAGGTCTATTAGTAGTAATTTTTTAAGCCACTAAACATTTTCAGTAATATTTTCAGTTGGTATGTGTTTGCCTTGTCAGAAAGATGATGTGTATTCCTCGTTGTATTTCACAGATAACAGATCTTGTGTTTACATGGAATACCTAATTTATATAACAGATCTGGTAGTTTCCAGTGAATGTGGTATAAATATATGGGAATAATGGACTAATTTAGATGTGATAACATGTATTTGCATTAGCAAAGAGTAGAAAACCTAAGTGAAATGAGCTAGAAAGATCATTCTGGTAATTAAAAATATCTAATGTGGGATAGTTTGAGATTTGTTTTTAAATATTGATGCTGAATTGAAAACTTTTACAATTTAGAGTTGAAAGAAAGGTTATGGAGTAATTAGAATGCCATGTCAGCCGATGAAATAAAGTTTATGGGCATTTATACAGCAAAGAAATTAACTTATTTTTAGAAAGACAGAAATTTAAGTAAATTTTTCATTTTAAAAATAATATTACATTAATATTTATTTTCAAGAATATATTATTCTGATGCCTGCAGCCTTTATTTTGCATTTTTTGTTTCTTGTATGTGTTGGTGTAACGTTGATTTGATTAGTTTTGCCTGACTAGTAAGCAGTGAAACATTTTTATATACTCTTGGGAAATAAATTTGGCAGAAAATCAGCATGAGTAGATTTAATTATCACTTAGAGACCTTTTCCTTTTCTAGCTTAGTGATCCTGAAACTCCATGTGTCTCCCTGAAATCTGTGTGGACGCTAAGCTTCGCTTCCCAATTTGTTCCTCCACGCAATGATAAGCCAAGCAATTACTGGTTTATTGATTTTTCATCATGGCAAATTTAAAGTTGATTTTTTCCTGAAAAGGCAGGGGTGATTAAGTGTTTCCCCTCGGTTTAGTACAAGAGAACTGTGTGGCAGAATCTAATATCCTGAGGTCAACCTCTGCAGGCAGATAATACGGTGTCTTGGCCACGTGCTAAGGAAAGAAAAAAGGACTACAAATGTGATAGGATATATGTGGAGACAGTTTAATTTGCTCCATTTATATGAACAAGTCACGTGGCACATACTGGGAAAACATCATTTTGAATGGGCTTAGAAGTGAGGCCCATGTGAGTAGAAAGAATGAGTGAGTACAAATAAGAAAGATGTTATTGGTTATTAAGGGAATTTCACTATCATTTTCAAATGAAAATAAGTAAACCATGGGTATATAGGATGTTCAAAACATGGAGCGAAATCCACATATACCATTGTGAAGATTTTCTGGCCTGTAAAATGCAAAAATAACCTGTCATGTAAGAAAATTATGATTAAGCTGTACATACTAGTTTTTAAAATATATATTCTAATCTTTTCAGGCAGTTCTCTGGCAGCAGCATGTTTTTGTGCTTTTTGAAAGTAGAAATTTTTTAATCAGATATTTAATGCTTGATTCCAAAATGATTTATAAAATTCCCTGAACAATTTTTGGAAATAATATTATTTCAGGGAAGTTACTAATTACTGATTGCAAATAGTAGTATAGATAAAGAGATAGACATAACTGTGGGGAGCTTTAAACCTAAGAATGGTAAGAAAGCTCATCAATAACTTGATTGAATATTTACTATTTACCATAGTTCTTATATAAAATGGAAGGGTACTAGATTTGGATTTTCCAGTTATAGCAATCAAATATATTTGCTAGAGCATAAAATATGTGATGCAGATTGTCTAAATGGTAGTTTTTCTTAATCTATTATATGAAAGAAATATTTCTTTGAAATATTATTATTATATGGAAGAAATATTACCAAAATGTTGAACAAATTTAATCTGGTCCTCAATGTAAAGAGCCCATTTTCCATCTAGTTTCATTATTTCTCATTATGGTTTCTCAGCATTTACTCATTAGCAGTCTACATTAGTCTACCATTAGCAGTATGACTCAGAAATATGCTAGTTGTTTTCCCCTGGTAACCTAAAAATGAAGATTGTAGCCTGTTTCATGTATCTTCTTTACTAAAAACTCCACTTGGATGTTTAATTGTATATTGTATTTTTGGTGAATTATTGAAATGATTCCATGTTTTTAATATTAAAATGTTTTTATTTCTAAAAAAAGATAAACATTTAAATCCCTTTGAAACAATCCTGCTAAAAGCAAATATTTTATTATGTACATAAAGCCAATCTTAGTTCTGGTTCTAATATATCTTTTTAAATATTACACAAAGGATATAAAATGAGTATTTTAAGATCATTAATAGCATATCTGTTCTCTCATCAAGCACCCAGGCAATGTATAACACCAGAGTTGTGCCTCTGACCAAGTCTTTTCCTATGAATTAAAACCCATGTGGCTAGAATTAGATTGCATTTTACGTTCAAGAATTTCTCTTCCACTTAGGTCATAAATGTTTGAGCTCTGAAGTTTTGTGTGTTTTTTTTCCCTCACATCTTACAGTGAATACCTGACTACTTTTTTGAAATTTGTAAATCTACCATCTCAAAGTTATGTTTAGAAAGAATTGTGAATTATTTTTATTTGTGTGATAAATTTGCATGAGCATATCATTTTCCAGTACAGGATGACTTTCATAAATTAGATGGTTGTGATTTTCACTGGCTTAAAGTTTTTATTTAAAGACATTTTCCTGAAATTACAGAAAAAAAATTCTAACTTTAATTAAAAAGAATTACAGAATTTAATTTTTAAAAATTACAGAAAAAATTCTAACTTTAATTAAAAAGAATTTTCTCCCTGAGTTGATGTGAAGTCCACGTGTATATAAAATATACAGTACTTAAAAGAATTTAGTCAGGAAATGATCTTACAGACTTATTTATAAGCATCAAAGAAAAAATTAATTTGTGTCATCAGAAGTGCTTACTTGACTATTTAGCAGCTATACTGATTGTAATTTCTCTGGATATTTAGCAGTACTATACCACATCCTCATCCCTTCCCCAGAATCATTACAGATATTTCACACTAAGAAAATGTAAATATATTACTCTTTTAAATGTCGTTCCCTCTTCCAGCCTTCAAGTAAGTGTTAGTTGGCCGAATAACTAATTGATAAATCACATTCTAATGTCCCTTACCTGACTTTTAGTGTTGACTGAGCAGCATGACCTCTTACAGCTAATGGTTGTTCAAAGGGAGAGGTCAGTATTGAAACTGCATCACTGCTTTGCTATTTCATTCACATCCTTTCGTTAGCAAAACCCCAGATCTGTTCCAGGCACTGTGTTAAATGCTAGGATTATGAAGATAAATTAGGAAAGCTTCTTGTTCTAAAAAAGTTTGTGGCATATTAGGGGGGGATATGTCATGTGCATAAATAAGTATAAAACAAAGTAGAAATAGGCTCCAGTACAGAAATGCAGGTAAACTGCTTGTGAGAAGGGAAAGATTACTTGCAGCTGAGAGAATTGGGGAATGCCTTGAGGAAATTGCTTACATTTTTCAAATCTGTCAGTATGAACGAGCCTGGAGTAAACATATAGGAGGTGGGGGAGGTGACAGAACATTTTTTGAGTTTATACCAAGTGCCTTTACCAGTGGTGGTATCGAAACACAGGTTGCCGAATTTTAGCCCCAGAACAACTCTATGAATTATGTACTATTCTCATTTTATAAATAAATTGTAGAAGCTAGGTGACTTATTCAAGGCCCTCCAGCTAGTAAGTAGTAGGGTTGGAACTTGAAAATTCTAGTCTTAACTTTATATTTAGAGCTTTTTTTTTTTACTGTGTTATAAGTAACTAGCCCATGCAGCAATTGGATCTGGATGTTGGCTTCCATAACAACTTGCTTTAAACTGTACCACTGTGTCCATCCCAAACCTGGCATGCATCAGAACCACTTGAGAATGGTTTTTAAAATATCTAGATTCCAAACATCTTATATTTTTCATAATTTGGGGGGAGTCAGTCCAAGAACCTGTATCATTTTCTTAAAGTTCCCCAGGTGATTCTAATTTTCAGTCAGCCCTGCTACACAGATAATCACTTGGAAACAACTGCTCTAAGCAATTGAGATAACCAATTACAAATACGATTTAGCACATACTACAAGAATGAATGTATATAGTCTTATATTCATGTTTAATCGTTTTCTTTTTTAACCAGTCACTGATCATTTAAATATTCGATTGTATAATTTTGAAAGTGCCATGATTTCCCATGAAAGTATCTTTGGATCCCTGAAAAATAGCAAAACATATTTGTTTGATACTAAGGTATCTTTTTTTTTTTTTTTTTTACATTTTTTAACATCTCTGAAATCAAGGTACATCTTATGATTTATGCCATCTTAAAATAATTGTCAGCCAGACAGCAACTGTGACTCTTGTCATTATCTACTCATTGGTTGTTATTCCTGGCCACATGAAGGGTCAACTGGCTCTCAAAAAAACATTTAAGGACCATTTGAGGAAGGAATATGAGCCCCCATTTGTGGTCCAAAAACCTTTTACTGACACTGTCTGATAAAATCAAGAAAGTGCCTGCATAAAACTTGCTGAATGGGTGTCAGTAACTTGAAAGAAAACCCCAGAGACAATAGTGGAACACCCTCTTCAGAAAGGCTGCCTCACAAATACTCTTGATGGCTAACAAAACATTATTGTGAGCAAAAATATGGATACTGACAACCTGAAGTTGAAAGATTCAGAAGAGTCATGTCCTGAATGTGAAGAAGTTTTAGAAATATCCTAGCCAATTTGTTTCTCTTACCTTTGTCTTTTTGTATATGTGAGTGATATATAATTTTTAAAATGTTTTAACTCTAAAAGAATTCTTTTAATAAGTATAAAAAAATTCTAAGTGATAAGAGAGCATTGTGCCATAGTTTATTCTTTTTTTATTTAATTTATTTTTTTATTGAATCAAAATTGATTATATATATTTTGGGGTTTCAACATTGACATATGTTGATCAAATCAATATTACCAGCATATATATTGTTACAAATCATAATTGTTCTTTATGCCCCTTGTCAAATCTCTCCCCATCCCCCTCTCCTTCCCCCTCCCCCCTCTAATTACCCTAGATTTCTTCTCTCCTTCTAAAAGAATAATGGTTGTTCTGTTTATTTGTTGCCTAGATGATCTGTCCAATGCTGAGAGGTGTGATCAGATCCCCCAATATTATCATAGAGCAGATCCTTCTTCTGTCACTCTGAAATGGGCTTTGTGGAGAGAGACATCCTCTTCTTTATCTCTACTGGTGACTCTCCTTGCGTCAATGCACTCCAGTGGTTGGCGGACCATCTGCATGGTGGTTGTGGCATCTAGCCGCTTTCACGGCATCCGTGGTTATTGTGGTAGCTGTGGTGAGCCACTCACATGGAGGTGGTGTTTTTGGCCTGCTCCTTGGTGCTGGTGGTGTGCCTGGTTGTGGGGTGTGTCTGGTCCCTGGCTCCATGCCTTGGGTCCCTGGGCAGGCTCCAAGGTACTGGTGCAGTCGGTATGCCTAGTTGTGGGAGGGGGGTCTGGTCCCCTTCTCCATGCCTTGGGTCCCCAGGTATTGTGCCATAGTTCAATCGACAGCTTCCTCCTTTTTTACCATATGTAAAAGAATTGTGTTTTATAATCAATGGCATATAAGATTTGATGAAATATGATATTAGTACCTATATCACAATATTTTATTGTACTCTTTTGTCATTTAATTTTCTTATTTTATTTTATCAATATACAGTGTAGTTGATTTTCATGTCTCTTTACCAATTCCTTCTTTTCCTCCTTCCCTCTCCTTCTCCCCCCCACCCCATCATCGTATCTGTTCACTTATCTTAAGTTCAAGGAATTGTTGTGTCTTCTTCTTTCCCCCACTCCGTGCTGTTGGTTTGTTTGTATATTTATTTATTTATTTTTATTAGCTCCCACAAATGTGAGAACATGTGGTATTTCTCTTTCTGTGTCTGGCTTATTTCACTTAATATAATTTTCTCTAAGTCCATCCATGTTACTGCAAATGGTAGTATTTCATTTTTTTTTTTTTAATAGCAGAGTAGTATTCCATTGTGTAGATATACTACATTTTCCTTATCCACTCTTCTGATGATGGGCATTTAGGCTGATTCCAACCCTTGGCTATTGTAAATAGTGCTACAATAAACATGGGGGTACAGGTATCCCTTCAATATGATGATTTCCATTCCTCTGTGTACATACCCAACAGTGGGATAGTTGGGTCATATGGCAGATCTATCTGTAATTGTTTGAGGAACCGCCATACCATTTTCCAGAAAGGCTACACCATTTTGCAGTCCCACCAGCAGTGTAGGAGGGTTCCTTTTTCTCCACATCCTCGCCAGCATTTATTATTTTCAGTCTTTTGGATATTAGCTATCCTAACTGGAGTGAAATGATATCTCAAAGTGGTTTTGATATGCATTTCCCGAATGCTGAGTGATGTTGAGCATTTTTTCATGTGTCTGTTGGCCATTTGTATATCTTCCTTTGAGAAATGGCTATTCAGCTGCTTTGTCCATTTTTTAATTAAATTACTTTGTTTTTTTGCTGTTAAGTTGTTTGAGTTCCTTGTATATTCTGGAGATTAGTCATTTGTCAGATATATATTTTGCAAATATTTTCTCCCACACTGTTGATTGTCTTTTTGCTCTGTTAATTGTTTCTTTTGCTGTGCAGAAGCTTTTTAGCTTGATATAATCCCATTTGTTTATTTTTCCTTTCATTTAATTTTTCTGCTGTGACCTGTCATGTTCAGTTCAGTAAAGTGGCTTGTTATGATTAT
This sequence comes from Galeopterus variegatus, assembly GCF_000696425.1. Taxonomy (NCBI): domain Eukaryota; kingdom Metazoa; phylum Chordata; class Mammalia; order Dermoptera; family Cynocephalidae; genus Galeopterus; species Galeopterus variegatus. Next base: position 478,304 of record NW_007726615.1, read on the forward strand.
GACTAACAAGAGAATATTTCTCAACCAACACTGAGCATTTTGGAAATTTTAGACATTAAAGAGGAGCTGCTTAAATATTAGAGTATATCAAAATGTTATTAGGAACTTTAGAAACTCTAGCAAAGTGTCTGTTAGAGAAATAAAATTCCCTGGTAATTTTTAAAATAAAATTAATTTTCTTTTAGACAGGTGAAAGATGCCATTTCCACATTAACCTCTTCTGTTAAATGAGTAGCTTATTTCTAACTAAGTTAAGCCAGGAGATGAGTCCCTTTGTTTAACACTTCTTAAAGTAAAAGTTAATGTCCAGTCTTTATCTAATTGCTATCAAAGACATTAGCCTATTTGGCTGTGGCATGATTCAATTGCATGAGGTCATGCAGCCTAGCTGTAATAACTTAAAGTGCTTCACTTGGTGATAAGAAAATATATTAAAATGCTCTCAGGTTCATTAGTTATTGCCTAAGGTTATGCTTTATGGTCAGTCCATTTACTGAAGTTTGTTGTAATAGCACTAACCTGAACTCACATTTTTAAGTCTTTCAATATAAGAAACACAGTAAGTTTTAAGAAAGTATGCTTGTATTTTAGTCCACATAAAGAAAAGTTGACTATTTTCACTTTTACCACTTGGTAGCAGAGTTGGAAATAAATTTAATGTTATCTTGTCACTAAAGCATACATAAAAGATTTTTTTCTTCAGGCTTAATTTTGAAGACAAATTTTAAAACATTTAGCAAAAATCTACCATATAAATAGGAAGCCTTTGATTTAATTTTATTCTAACTTTGATTCGAATCCTTCTCTATACTTTCATAAATAACCAAATGAGAGCAGGTTCCCCCAAGTCCACCCTTTGTATCCCTCATGAGCATGTGTGGCTTCATTAGGCTGGCTCAACCACCTGGTGTGGAATCTTTGGTCTCAAGAGACTTTCTCAACATCTGGCATTAGCTATGATCTTTGTATATGTATGCTTAATCTTTTTATTGACATTTTATAAAGAAAAGGAATGTGGGACAAATTAGGAAGATGTACAGAACAATACAAAATAAAGCTATAGTATAGGTCTGATGTGCCACAGTATTTTACAATATACAGAAGAAGCGAACCAGTAAGTAGATTGATAAGTATTTCAAATTTATTTTAGAACTTAGCATAATGTATATGATATAAAAGATATATTTATTTATGTGGAGTATTGTTGGTTGGGTTATTAATCTATGGTCAAATTCCAATCATCCTTAAAAAGAAATTATGTATTTTAGTCTGCTGTAAAATAAACTGTTGTATCATTTTTTTTTTGTTTTGTTTTAATATAACTTTTTTTTCATTGTACGTGTTTATGGGGTCCAATTTGTCATTTTGATATATGCATATATTGTATAATGATCTAATCAGAATCAATAGCATGTCTACCATCTAAACATTTATCATTTTTTTGTGGTTATATTATTCAAGATCCTCTTTTCTGGCTGTCTTGAAATAGACAATACAGTATTGTTAGTTCTTGTCCCCCTAGGGCGCCAGAACTTATTCTTCCTAACTGTAACTTTGTAACTTTATACCAGACTACCAACCTTTCACTGGCCCCCCACCTCGTTCTTTCCCTAGTATCATTTTTAATAGATTAAAATTATAGGATAATTTGATAGGAAAACAGGAAAAGGGATTGGTATCTTCTTAACCTTCTGAAAGATAATGTAGTTGAGTTTTGAACTAGGGAATACTGAGATAATGTATGAAAGTGAGTGCTTTCTTATCACAGAAAAACTGAAGAACATTATTCATTATATCCTAAAAAAAGTAGGGGCCGGCCCGTGGCTCACTTGGGAGAGCATAGTGCTGACAACACCAAGTCAAGGGTTAAGATCTCCTTGTGGTCATCTTTTTTTTTAAAAAAAAAAAAAAAAAGTAAAGGGCGTTATTAGATAACTATAAGTGAAAAAAAAGGGCTATGGCTTGTTTTTATATGAAAATCTCTTTTTACTACCTTAAAAATTTTTTTTAAATAAGAATTTTTAAAAGCTAAACTATTTTTAATTTAGTTCTTTAAATTATTCTGTGTATTTACAACGAAGCAAACTGACACCCTGTGCAGAAAATAAAAATAGTATGTAGTGATGTGAAGTGTCATTCTTTTGTTTATATATTTATAGATATAATCATTCTGTGTAGTAGTATTTAATATTTTTATTAAAAGCAAATTAAGAATGAATTATCAACTAAGGTATAGCTGTTATTTGCATCTAATTTAGATAAAATAGACATTAGACTTCAAGATGGTATGGGACAATGTTAAGATCATCTGTAATAAATCTGTAGGTGAATGGAGAGAAATTTCTGCTTGGAGCAGAAAAGATGGAGAATGACTCTGATCTTAATCTGCTGACCTGCTGAGTGATCTTGATTAGTGTTCATATTATACACGTACAGCTAAGATGGGGACGATTGTGCAGCTATTAAACGCATTGCTATTATAATTTAATAGGACGAAGATTAACAACAACATTGAACACTAATTTAATATTTCAGATTCACTAAGTGTAATTTTAGCAGTTGAAGACAAACCTCTTTAATAATTGGTATGGGGAGTAGAGACATCATTTATTATTCTGATACTTAAGTGAGGTCAGTACATTAAATTATATAAAACTTTTGCTTTTCAATTATTATCTTTTGCTGCCTTATTTTGAGGTCAACTGAAACTGGTAATTTTATCATGGTTTTCCCAATTATGTACTTTATATGATAAATATCTCACTTCCTGTTGTCATCTAGAAAATATCCCAGAAGAGCTATAAATAAAATAAAATAATAGCTATAGCAGTACATTCACTGCATACTTCTTTGTCCATTTAAGATTGTTTTTAATTTGGCAGATATAAAAATGAGAAGTGTTCTTAATGTAGGTCCCTTCTAATCAGAAATAGTGCATAGTGCCCTATTTTAGGAATGACATAAACTTAAATTGACTTTCACAACCAGATTATTCAGTTCATTCCAAAATTATCCAGAATTATTTGAGTGCATTTTTTTTTTTGGTGTTTTTTTCTCTTTTGGGGGGCTCTTCAGATCCCAAATGAAGAATGTTGGGATACAAAGTGGAGTGTGGGGAGGAAGGGGATGCCGAGGGAGGTCGGGGATAATTGGGTGAGGGACACAGCGTATAATCGCAATTTGTGGTAATGAGGATGCTGACAGTATAGATCTAGCCATGATATCTTGGGCACGAGTGGTGACAATCAACTTTGTATCTCATGAATATTCATAACCATTTTTAAAAGATCTGAAATTCAAAAACAAATAAATAAAACAATCCTTAGAATAATTTAATTTTTTGGATAAGCATTGTCATTTTTGATTATCAAATCATATGTTGAAATAATGAAAGTGAAGATAACTCAGTGTTATTTTCATGTATGATCACAGAACATACCAACAGTGAAAAACCTTAACGCTTTTGACACCTGGTGATATGAGTTAGCACATTATGAGTAGAGTGTTCTTATATTCTTTATTCAGAGCTTTTGCCTTCTTTTGTAGAATATGAAAAGGAGGGTGATATTTTGAAGAGAATTTTTCAGATCTTGGTAGCATTTTTTTAAAAACTTTTTTTAAACCTCTAATTTATATATATATGTTTACTATAAGCTTTTCCTAAGTGTTTAATAATTACCTAATACAGTTTTTCAGGCCATAATATATTTTCAATCAAATAGTACTCCCATTTTAAGATTGTATAATTTTGAACAAACCTGGCCAAAGCTACTGTTAGGCTGTTTTAATTACAGAGTGCTCTCTGGATAGCTGCAGATGGTGTAGGAAATTGATCTACGTGTGTTCTGCTCCAGGATATAGTTCAGAAATAAGCCAGCTGGAGGTGGGGGAAAGAGATTTTCTTGTTATCTTCCTCCCCCCACCCCCCAAAGAGCGAGCCAGTAGGTTCTGGTTAATTGAGTTTTGTCATGACTTCTGTTCTCGGATATTTTTCAAGTTAATATCTTTTTTCTCAGTGCTATTTTATTTCTTCGTTTTTCTATTAAAATTACGTGAAGTCGTAAAATGTTAGAACTGTAGGGAATCTTAAAGATAATATGTAGTTCAGCTGTCTCACTGCAGTCTTATTCTACAACTAAGAATTCATTTTCTCCCATCTCCTCTCTACCACCCACTTCCCCCGCCTGCCGCCACCCCATCCCCACCCCACCCTTGCCCCATCCCCGCCAAACTTTGCCAGAAATGTGTAGTAGTGAAGGGAGAAAAGAAAAACCAGGTCAAGGGGAGAAAAGTGTTTCTAAGACTATTACACAGAGAAAGAAGGTCCAAATGTCATCTTGCTTGGAAAAGTGGCCATTTCTGTCGGGGAAACTTGTTCTGAGAGGACAGGTAGAAGCCTGCTTACAGCAATCGGTGGAAAGAGGCAGTCATGTTATTTTACATTAACTCACTCTACTCAGTGGTTCCTGACCTGACTCTGGGGGTTTAACAATAGTGTACACCTTCATTTATCTTCAGTAGAGTCGGAGAATCTTGGGAAGCAGATTGAAGTAAAGTGACACTTGTTAAATCCCTTTTAACAAATGCTACAGGAAGCCCTAATCATCACCTGCTGAATTGAAGCAGTAGTTCATTGTTCACAAATAAGCAATTGTTGAGTACCCTGCATTGGAGACACCAATAAACTTTCATTCTTCCAAGCCAGCAGAAGACTTTGAAGCAATTTTAGTCAGGTCCCATATTCATGTTTTGAAGTTTTGGCTTTTAATTTGTTTTCTGTTTAAGGGTGAGAAGGAAAGGAGGAGATTGAGCAGAGAATATAGGAAATGTTTTTTATCCCATACTTCCCTTTTAGAGCTGCTTCGAAAACTACTCTTTTTTAAAGAAATGCTCAATACATAGGCCAAACTAAAGAAAATAGATTCTTTAGTGTTACTGTTAAAATAATAACTTTATACAAATTAAATTTAGCAGAGTTTAGTTGAGCAAAGAAAGACTGGCAAATCGAGCAGCCTTCAAACCAGATGAGATTCAGAGAGCTTCGTTCCACAACGTAGGCAGGCAGCATTTATGGACAGAAAATGTACGTGAGGTACAAAAATAGCTGAATTGGTTATAGGTCAGCATTTGCCTCATTTGAACATGGTCTGATCAATTAACCTGTGATTGACAAGCTTGGCTACTGTGATTTGCTGAGACTCAGCTATTTGTTCAAAAGTATACTCTATGTTAAGTTTTCAGTTAATTTACATGCTGAGGTTGCAGTTCCTTAGGTAAGGACTCAAGTATGAAGGCATCCTCAGACCAAATTTAGTTAATTTAACATATCCAAAGAAACCAAAAATATTAAAGATTTAATACGAGAATGAAAATCATACCTGAGCTGGATGGCAAAAATAAGGGTGGAAGGATGGTTAAAAAGGTTTAAGCAACAAAATTTTGGGAATTATCTTACCACGTCAATATTATAATATTCTCCCTCTATTTTGAATGCAGTTAGGAAGAAATTGAAATATGTTGTATTCTCAGGGCATTTTTAGCAAATAAAGGAGCAGTGTGGCCCAAATCAGGGCCAAGAAACTTATTATGTGCCAAGCATTGTGCCTTATTTGTGTTCTCTCATTTAGTTTTCTGCTCATAAGTATCCACTGAGGTAGATAACATTTTATAGAGGAGGAAACTGAGACTTGCAAAGGCAGAATAATTTCTCTATAGCTACATTACTGGTACGTGCTAGAACCAGGATTCAAACTCAGTTTATATATTCCAAGCCATTGCTTTTGCTATATACTGTCTCAATGCCTATTAAAAAAGAATAAACTTAACTCTAAACAACAGTTGACAAAGTAGAATATTTGTCACAAAGCCCACTAGTCATTAAGTCAGCAGATATTTAGTGAATACTTATTAAATACATATCACTTAATTAGGTATAAACAAGCACTTTTATAATCTTCTTATAAAGCTTTCTGTCTTTAAAGTTTAACTCTGTATGCCTTTAAAGGTATCTTAATAAAATCTTAATTTATCACATTATATGTATTTTCTTTATATAAAACAATATCTCCAGTGTGAATTATTCATGCAACAGTTGGTGCCTGATTATGCATACACTGCCCTCAGTCACTCAGGAAGCTCAGGTAATAGAAATGTGTTTTAATGACAGCTTAAGAAATGTGTTTTTATGACAGACTTAAGTCGGGGGTCAGAAAACTACCACCAACTGGCCAAATCTGGCCTACTACCTGGTTTTGTAAATAAAGTACTATTGGAATAAAAGCCACACTCCTTTGTTTATATATTGTCTATGACTGCTTTTGTGCTACAATAGCAGAATGGAGTAGCTGTGACAGAGATCATATTGCCTGCATTGCCTAAAATATTTTCTGTGTTGACCTTTACAGAAAAAGTTTGGCAACCTCTGGCTGAAATCAACATCATAAGAAAGAAATTCTAATACCAAAGTACAATTGCAAATATAAAGTATAAATACACACACATATATATATATACATACACATATGTTGTATAGACAAAAGTGTACATAAAAGAAAATTTGGGGGGGAATTATCTGTTCTTTTGTGGTATCTGTGCCCCCTATACTCCTCTTGCCTAGCTTCTTTGCCCTGGATATTAAATATTAGTATTACATTTCTGATATATGGAGAGGCATAATTGGGGCTTAAAATTTATTTTATGAATAGTTATTCTTTCTCTGAATAAGAACTTAACTTTGATTTTATGTATTTGTCATTTTTGCAAACTTGGGAAATGAGGTTTTTATTTAAAACAGGATAGACCAGATTCTCAAATTTTAGTGTGCTTCCAAATCACACGGAGACTGATTGTATCACTCCCAGAGTTTCTGATTCAGTGGGTCTGGGATAGAGACTGGTAATTGCATTTCTAACAAGCACCCAGGTAGTGCTGATGCTATTGATGTGGAGACCACACTTTGAGAACCACTAGAAAAAACCTTGAAGATAGTAAAAGGGTAGCAAAGATCCATGAAAGCCTTCACTGAGATAGCCTGAGTCTTACGAAAATTTACCACTCTTTCCCAGAGAGGGTCTTGTGGCATTGTGGACATTAACAGTGCTTTATGAGAGGTGCTGAAGACCACCCTCATCTATGATGGCCTAGTACGTGGAATTCACAGAGCTGCCAAAGGCTTAGACAAGTGTGAAGACCATCTTTATGTGCTTGCGTCCAACTGTGATAAGCCTGTGTATGTCAAGTTGGTGGACGCCCTTTATGCTGAACACCAAATCAACCCAATTAAGGTTGATGACAAGAAACTAGGGGAATGGGTAGGTGTCTGTAGAATGAACAGAGGGGAAAACTCTGTAAAGTGGTTAGTTGCAGTTGTGTAGTACGTAGTTAAGGACTATGGCAAAGAATCCCAGGCCAAGGATGTCATCAAAGAATACTTCAAATGGAAGAAATGAGTAAATAATTTAGGTCATGGGGGAAAGAGAGAGAAAGAGAGGACCTGTTAAGTAGGAATGAAAAAGCAGAATATGAAATAGAATATATACTATAAAAAAATTTGTAATGGTATGGCCAGTGAATGTAAGATAGTAATGCAGTGAAAACATATTAAGAATGGAAGGATGAGATGGTCCTTTACTGTTTTATATTACTTTTTAAACTGAAAGACCTAGTATTCATAGACTGGTCTTTCTACTTACTAGCTGAGTGACTTTGGTCATATCACTTAACTTCACTGAACTTGTTATTCAAGTAAAAATGAAAAAATAATGCTTATCTCACAGGGATTTTGTGAGAACTAATATATGGAAGCACTTTGTAGAGTTTATCTGCATGTGAGCTAGAGGCTGTATAAATTCAAAATCTTGATTGCGGAAGGAAATAGAGTGCATACCTATTACGACATGAGATTGTTAGGGAAAGAAAACCTAAGAGGAAATAGATAATCAACACTGTCTGCACTGAGATGTTAAGTATATTATATTCATTTGTTAGGTATTTCATTTAAATTCTGAGGTTTGGGGCCGGCCCAGTGGCGCACTGGAGAGTACTCCGCTTGGGAGCGCGGCGGCACTCCCGCCAAGGGTTCAGATCCCATGTGGAGACCGGTTCCCACTCACTGGCTGAGCGCAGTGTGGGCGCAACACCGAGGGTTGCGATCCCGTTGCGGGTCCCCGGTACGGGCGCAACACCGAGGGTTGCGATCCTGTTACCGGTCAGTAAAAAAAGACAAAAAGAAAATAAATAAATAAATAAATAAAATAAATTCTGAGGTTTGGCCTTCAAATTTCCATTAATTTGGACTGGTTTGACTTTTGAGGTTTTCATTTATCAAAATTGTTAGCTCTTGGGTATTACACAAATATTGATGTGTAGCTCTGGCCTGTTAGCTATCAATGGAAATCAGAAAATCAATAAACTTAATAGCCGTTCATTACACAGTTGATGCATTTGCAGGACTATATTGAGTACTATCAATGGGTAATCAGTTCAGTCAAAATCTATCACCAGATCACCGCCAGAATTTTTTTTATAATATACTATTTTATTTATGACTTTATATAGCTACAGCAGCACTTTTTTTGTGAAGCAGTATTTTGTCTTGTTGGATTCACATTGCTTATAGTTATGGTCCCTCCACCCTGTTAGAAGCACCTATCCCCCTGGAGGTATTTCTAGATTAGCCCTCTCTTGATAGAAGCAGAGCTCTAACTCTTAGGCCAGCCTCTACCCTATGGTTAATTTCATCTAGTCAATTCAGTCAGCCAGCTTACACTTACCGAGTCCCGACTATGTGCTAAATATTGTAGGAGAACATATATCTGAGCTCTTCTGTATTGTATCACCTAGTAGGTAAGAAAATATATAAAACTATAATGTGAGGAAAATGAAAAAAATTCCATGTTGGGAGCTCAAAGAAACAACTCTAATCAATAGAGATTTGGAAAGTCTTCATAGAGAGTGGCATTTGAGCTGAATTTTGCAGAGGTAAAATTTATTTTGTGAAGATGAGGTGAGGGGTATACCAGTCTGAGGGAAGAACTTGAAAGGAAGTATTACATGCTGTAGAAGGTCAAGAAGAGTTTCTAATCATACATATAGGTTCAAAGGAGGATTTCTGGAGAAGGTAACTCCAAGCTGAAGATTAAAGAACAAAATAAAAGTTTATAGATGAAAGGGAGAAAGAATAAGAGTGTTCCAGGTAGAAAGAACAGCATTTGTGAAACCTAGAGTCAAGAGAATATGGTTCCTGACATAATTGAGAACTGAATGACGTTTAGCATGGCTGAAACTAAGTGAACCATATAGGGAAATGATGCAGTCCAAGTATAGAAGCCTTATCATGCAGAGATTTACAGAACCTCCCTTAATACATGAATAGAGAAAAATCCCAAAGAAATTTGTTAGGGCTAGGGATTTCCTCACAGAACAGATTTTTATAGGTGATATTATAAATTCTAAAAAAAAAAACCATTAATAGCAGTATCTTGAAAGTCTATAGACGAGGAATATTGCTTAATGAAAGTAGAAGCCCTTTTTTGTATATGAAATAAAATGTGACAGTTCTTGTTTTATATTTATAGCAGGATTAGCATTGTTCTCTATGCATTTTAGAAAAAAAGAGGGAAAATTTCAAGTATACTTGAGTTTCCAAATTTTAACCAAAACTTTTTATAAGAATTATGATATCTCAGTTTTTAATCCAAGACATTAACAACTTTTGTGGGTTTGGTTTTGCTTTTTTATTTTTTATTTTTATTTTTTTTAATTTAATTTCATTTTATTTTACTTCTCGAAATACATTGTACTTGATTTTCATGCTCCTTTACCCATTCCTCTCCACGCCCTCCCCACCCCCACATCATATCTGTGCACTTGGCTTAAATAGTCCAAGGAATTTTTGTGGTTATTCTGTCTTCTTCCCCCCACCCTTTATTTGTTTGTGTGTTTATTTACTTATTAATTTTTTAGCTCCCACAAATAAGTGACAACATGTGGTATTTCTCTTTCCATGCCTGGCTTGTTTCACTTACTATAATTTTCTCTAAGTTTATCCATGTTGTTGCAAATGGCAGTATTTCATTCTTTTTTATAGCAGAGTAGTATTCCATTGTGTAAATGTACCACAGTTTCCTTATCCACTCATCAGATGATGGACATTTGGACTGGTTCCAACTCTTGGCTATTGTATATAGAGCTGCAATAAACATTGGAGTACAGGTATCTCTTTGGCATGATGATTTCCATTCCTCTGGTTATATTCCCAGCAGTGGGATTGCTGGGTCATATGGTAGATCTATCTGTAATTGTTTGAGGAACCTCCATATCATTCTCCATAAAGGCTGCACCATTTTGCAACCCCACCAACAGTGAATGAGAGTTCCTTTTTCTCCGCAACCTCTCCAGCACTTATCGTTCTCAGTCTTTTGGATGTTAGCTATTCTAACTGGGTTAAGATGGATCGTTCTCAGTGTGGTTTTGATTTGCATTTCCCAGATGTTGAGTGATATTAAGCACTTTTTCATGTGTCTGTTGGCCATTCGTATATCTTCCTTTGAGAAATTTTTCAGCTTTGCCCATTTTTTAACTGGGTTACTTGTTTTTTTTGCTGTAAAGTTGTTTGAGTTCCTTGTATATTCTGGAGATTAGTCATTTGTCAGATGTATATTTTGCAAATATTTTCTCCACTCTGTTGGTTGTTAATTTACTCTGTTGATTATATCTTTTGCTGTGCAGAAGCTTTTTAGTTTGATATAATCCCATTTGTTTATTTTACCTTTAGTTTCCTGTGCTTTGGGGTGCTATTCATGAATTCTGTACCCACTCCTGCTTCCTGGAGTGTTTCCCCTATGTTTTTTTTTAAGAAGTTTTATTGTTTCAGGATGTATATTTAATTCTTTAATCCATTTTCAGTTGATTTTCATATGTGGTGAAAGATACGGGTCTATTTTTATTCTCCTACATATGATTATCCAGTTTTCCCAGCACCTTTTGTTGAAAAGGCAGTCTCTTCCCCAGTATGTAGACTTGCTGCCTTTGTCAAAGAGCAGATGGCTGTAGGCATATGGGTTAATTTTGGGGTTCTCTATTCTGTTCCATTGATCCGTGTGTCTGTTTTTATACCAGTATCATGCTGTTTTGGTTATTATAGCTTTGTAATATAGTTTAAAGTCAGGTAGTGTTATGCCACCAACTTTATTTTATTTTATTTTATTTTATTTTTTGCTCAGGATTGCTTTGGCTATGCTTGATCTTTTGTTGTTCCACATAAATGTCTGGATAGCTTTTTCCATCTCAGAGAAAAATGTCATTGGAATTTTGATGGAGATTGCATTAAATTTGTATATCACTTTGGGTAGTATGGACATTTTCACTATGTTGATTCTTCCAATCCAAGAGCATGGGATATCTTTCCATCTTCTTGTATCCTCTCTAATTTCTCTCAGCAGTGGTTTGTAGTTCTCCTTATAGAGATTTTTCACATCCTTGGTTAACTCAATTCCTAAGTATTTTATTTTTTTGGTGGCTATTGTAAATGGGCAGGCTTTCTTGATTTCTCTTTCTGCATGTTCACTATTGGAGAAAAGAAATGCTACTGATTTTTGTGTGTTGATTTTGTATCCTGCTACTGTGCTGAACTCATTTATCACCTCCAAGAGTTTTTTTGTAGAGGATTTAGGCTGTTCGATATATAGGATCATGTCATCTGCAAACAGGGACAGTTTGACTTCATCTTTTCCAATCTGGATGCCCTTTATTTCCTTCTCTTCTCTGATTACTCTGGCTAGTACTTCCAACACTATGTTGAAGAGGCGTGGTGAGAGTTCCTGTTCTTAAAGGAAAAGCTTTCAGCTTTTCCCCATTCAGGATGATATTGGCAGTGAGTTTATCATATACACCTTTAATTATTTTGAGATACTTTCCGTCTGTACTTAACTTGCAGAGAGTCTTTATCATGAATGAATGCTGAATTTTGTCAAATGCTTTTTCAGCATCTATAG
>NW_007726615.1:491231-515189 GCF_000696425.1 Galeopterus variegatus
GGATATTTGAGTGCTTAAGGTTGTCTGATATCTCTCAGATTTTCTTCAATGCCTTTGATTCTTTTTTCTTTTCTTTTTTCTTTTTTTTTGTCTGCTTGTGTTATTTCAAACAGCCCATCTTTAAGGTCAGAGGTTCTTTCTTCAACTTCCAGAAGCCTGTTGGTTAAACTCTCCGTTGTGTTTTTTAGTTCGCTGAATAACTTCTTCAGTTTGGCAAGTTCTGCTACATTTTTTTTCAGGGCATTGATTTCCTTGTACATTTCCTCTTTCAGGTCCTGTATACTTTTCCTCATTTCCTCATGATGTCTAGCTGAGTTTTCTTGTATCTCATTCAGTTTCCTTAGAATTATCACTCAAAATTCCTTGTCAGTCATTTCAAGGGCTTCTTGTTTTATAGGATCTAGAGCTTGAGATTTATTATCCTTTGGTGGTGTACTTTCTTGATTTTTCGTATTTCTGGTATCTTTTCTTTGATGTTTATTCATTGTGGCAGGGCGTTTCACAGACCACAGGTTTGACACTATTGACTGACTAAGATGTTCCTGTGGTTGCCAATTTGGTATGGCTACCTCAGTGACTCCCTGTTCCGTGCGCTCTGGCCCAGGCCGCTGGGATGTGCCCAGGCACCGCAGAGCGTGTGGTCTCTACAGAGCTTCCCCTTTCCCTGCAGGATGACTCTCTACTCTGTGCGCGCTAGGCCAGGCTTGGGATGGAGCTGGGCGGCGGCGGTGAAGCCTACCTGCTGCTGGATCATGCAGTGGTGGCCCCCCCACAGGGTGTGTGGTCTCTACGGAGCTTCTATCTCCCTTGCTGGATGACTCAGTGCTCTGTACACATTGGGCCAGGCTGCTGGATTACTCGCGGGAGTGTGGAACCCGTGGAGTTCCCGCCTCCCCTGCCGGACATCTCCCCGCTCTGTGTGCACCAGGCTGGGCTGGGAATGATGCCAGGTGGTGGCGGTGAAGCCGACCTTTTGAATCACGAAGTGGCGGCCCCGCAGGGCGTGTGGTCTCCACGGAGCTTCTGCCTCTCCTGCTGGACGTCTCCCTGTCTTGGCCGCGGGTTGATTCACTTCTAGTTCCAGGGTCGCGCGGGTGGGGGTGGGGAGTCAGAAGCCACGGTCACCGCTGCAGCCCAGCGTGCACACGCCAGCTCAGGCCTCCATGTTTCCACTTCTGCAGCTGCGAAGTGGGCCGTGGCGCACCGGCAGGTCACATGCATGGGTTGGGGGAAGATTCCTGGTTCTCAGCAGGGTAAAGACACCCTTTCAGGCTGTTCCTTTGCACCGATTCTGCTACAGCTGCATCTGGCGCAGGCCCCAGGCTGCTCCTACTCGTGGCGGAAAAGCAGCAGGCAGCTCTCCTCTTCTGCCATCTTGACCTCTGAGTTTCAGTTTTTGTTTCTATCTCATTTGATTCTGCTCTGATCTTAATTATTTCTTTTCATCTCCTAACTTTAGGTTTGGATTGTTCTTGTTTTTCTAGATCTTTAAGGTGAATTGTTAGGTTATTTATTTGCCATCTTTCCATTCTTCTGAAGTAAGCATTTAATGCAATAAATTTTCCCCTTAAAGCTGCTTTTGCAGTATCCCACAGGTTTTGGTATGATGTGTCATTATTTTCATTAGTTTCAAGAAATTTTTTTATTTCCTGTTTAATTTCTTCTTGGACCCACATGTCATTAAGTAGAATGTTGTTTAATTTCCGTGAGTTTGTATAGTTTTCAGAGTTTCATTTATTATTGATTTCTAATTTTAATCCATTGTGATCAGAAAAAATACATGAAATAATTCCAATTTTTTTGAATTTGTTAAGACTTGCTTTGTGACCTAACGTGGTCTATCCTGGAGAATGTTCCATGTGCTAATGAGAAGAATGAATATTCGGAGGTTGTTGGGTGGAATGTTCTGTAGATATCTGCCAAATCCAACTGGTCTAAAGAATTGTTTAGATCTTGTGTTTCTCTTTTTGCCTAGATGATCTGTCCAATGATGAGAGTGGGGTGTTCAGGTCCCCCACTATAATGGTGTTAGTTTCTATTTCTTTCTTTGGATCTAATAATGTTTGCTTTGTATATCTGGCTGCTCCAACATTAGGTGTGTAAATATTTATGATTGTTATGTCTTCTTGATGGATAGATCCCTTATCATTATATATTGGCCATCTTTATCTCTTTTAATGGTTTTTGCTTTAAAGTCTATTTTATCTGATATAAGAATAGATATTCCAGCTTGTTTTTCATTTCTACTTGCATGATATATCTTTTTCCATCACTTCACTCTTAGTCTATGCATGTCTTTACAGGTCAAGTGAGTCTCTTGAAGGCAGCATATTGTTGGGTCCATCTTTTTAATCCAGTCAGCCAGTCTGTGTCTTTTCAATGGGTAATTTAGTCCCTTTACATTCAGAGTTATTATTGAAAGGTGTTGATTTACTCCTAGCATTATACTGATATTTGTTTAGATGTCTTAAGTATCTTTTGTTCCTTTCTTTCAAATTTTCTGTTGGTCTTCTGTATTTGTTGGTTTTCTCTCTTTTGTTAGCATTTTTGTTTTGCTGGTAGGTATTGTTCTTTCTTGTGTATTCATGGTAGTGATGGTTGTTTTTGTGGTATCAAACCCAGTACTTCCTTGAGAATTTCTTGTAGGTCTGGTCGTGTGGTAGTGAACTCCTGAAGTTTTTGTTTGTCTGAGAAATATACTATTTGTCCTTCATTACGGAAGGCTAGCTCTGCTGGGTAAAGTATTCTTGGCTGGCAATTTTTGTCCTTTAGTGTTTTGAATATATCATCCCATTCTTTTCTGGCTTTTAGGGTTTCTGATGAAAAGTCTGATGTTAGTCTGATTGGGGCTCCCTTATAAGTGACTTACCGCTTCCCTCTTGCAGCTTTTAAGATTCTCTCTTTGTCTTTGATTTTTGTCAGTTTGATTATCACATGTCTTGGAGAGGACCTTTTTGTGTTGAATGTGTTTGGTGACCTTTGGGCTTCCTGAATCTGGGGATCTGTGACTTTTCCTATACCTGGGAAGTTTTCTGCTATTATCTCATTGAGTATGTTTTCAATGCCATTTCCTTTTTCCTCCCCTTCTGGAATACCGTGCTTTTTTTTTTTTTTTTTTTTTTAATATTAGCCTTTCAGTGAGGAATATTCAATTGGTTTGGACTTTACTTCTGAGAACTTTAGCCCACATCAAGGGTATGATAACCAGACTATGCATGGCCCCAATCATGTGGCACCCTATCAAAATGCCAAAGATCTTATCTATCTGTCTCCATCCTATTTGTTTTATATTTCTTCTCTATGTTTCTCATCCTTTTGTTTCTCTTTCCTGATATTTTATGCCTTTTTTTGTGTGTCTCTTTATGTCACACATGGCTATCTACCCCTCTCTCTTTCTCTATCTCTTTCTCTCCTTGCCCCCATTTTTCTTCCTTAACAGTCCACAGCTTATAACAAAAATCAGTGTTATATTTCTTATACTTAATAAACATCATCTTGTTTTCCTCTTCTTTTTTAAAATATGTATAGATGGGATATGTACATTTCTCTCCAGATATGTTCTATTATTTGTATATATAAACACATATGATTTGCTTACTTATATGTTCTAGTATCTCTATGGGTCAGTGACCTTTAACTGAAAAAGATTCACTAATCTTACCATATTGACTGTACACAACTGGTGAGGAGGAAGCTGTTAGGGGTCACCTTCAATTGCTGTCAGTGGTTTTTTTTTTTTTTTTTTTTTTTTTTGTAGCACATTGGGTTGGAATATTTTTCTAGGGTCCTTATGGTATAGAAGATGTTACTAAAATAATCTGGGAAGGTTTTATGGAGGAAGTAACTATAGTGACAGACGGCTACTCGATTTCAACTCTATGACATTCTCTAGGCAGAAGCATTGTCTGTGAGCTAACATCCACCTCAGTAATGTGCACCTGGCTGCCCTGTTCTCCCCGCAGGCATTACTCCTTCACTGCTGCACAGTACACACATTCCTTTTTCACAATACATTAAGAAGACTATTTATTTTATAAAATTAGAATTAGAAAATAGTAATCTGATATCGATGCACAACACTAAAAATAAAAGAACTATACAAAATGTTGTTCATATTGGATGATGTCTTTAATACCACCAAATAATTGGTATGCTTGTCAGTTTTTTAAATAAGTAGTCATGAAAAAATGATTCTGATTATTCCATGACATAAGTTTCAGAATTGATTCTTTACTATAACAATGACACTTTGTCTCAGCAGTGTGTTATAGAAGATAAAATATAGCCCGAGAATCAGAGAGCTCTGTCTTCAAATCCTAGCTCTGCCACTTACTTGCTAACTGTTTTTATTTTCATCATCACAAGCCTCAAGTAGACATGTCAGATTACACATCCATCCCATTGTTTTTCTGTAGGAGACTCTGTCCCAAGACAACTATGTTGTATTTTCTTTCTCCTCAAACTTAACCACACCTTCTCCTCTCTGCTTATGCTCAACTGATGACCTACCTCATACTTCACGGACAAAACAGAATCCATCAGACAGTAATGTCCTTACCTTCACAACCTACACATTTATTAGCCAAATGGAATTTGCTCCTATCCTCTTCTTCCTCACTCTCGTATTGGGGTATTGCCATTTCCTCCAATGCTGTTCCCAGACCCATCTGGCTTTATCAAGCACTTCCCTCCTTTGATGATCTCCTTTCTTTCCAGCATTATCAGTCTTTCCCACTCTTCTGCATCACTCAGTAATAGTAACAAGCATGCTCTATGACCTCCCATCTTAAAATAACTCCCTTGAACCCAGTCATCACCTCATTTCTCTGTTATCCTTCTAAGCCAGATGCTTTCTACACACGTTTTCTACTACTTTGCCTCTCCTTCACTTTTTCAAAAATATATAGCTTTATTGAGATGATTCATGTACCATGCAATTCATCCATTTAAATTATACAGTTTAGTGGTTTTAATATATTTAAAGAGTTTTGCAACCATCACCGCAGTCAATTTTGGAACATTTTCATCACCTCCAAAAGAAACCCTGTATCCACCAGCAGTCACTACTGGTATCATGCCAATCCTTCCAGTCATAGGCAACCACTAGTCTTCCTTTCTGCCTCTACAGATCCACCTCTTCTGGACATTCCGTATAAGTGAAACCAACCAGTATATGGTCTTTTGTGACTGGTGGGGTTTTTTTGCATTTAGTATAATGTTTTCAAGGTTTATCCATGTTCTAACATGTATCAGTTCTTCCTTTTTATGGCTGAATAACGTTTCATTGTATGTATCTACATATTATTTATTCATTTATCACTTGATGGACATTTGAATTGTTTCTACTTTTTGGCCATTATGAATAAGGTGGCTATGAACATTTGTCCACAAGTTTTTGTGCAAATGTATGTTTTCATTTATTTTGGGTATGTACCAAGAAGTAGAATTGCTGGGTCATATGGTAACTCTATATTCACCTTGGTAGGAACTGCTGTACTGTTTTCCAAAGCAACTGTACCATTTTATATTCCCACCAACCAGTGTATAAGGGTTTAAATTCCTCCACATCCTTGCCAATGCTTATTATCTGTCTTTTTTATCATAGCCATACTAGTGGGTATGAAGTGGTATCTCATTGTAGTTTTGATTTTCATTTTCCTGGTAGCTAATTATGTTGAGTATCTTTTCTTGGGCTTATTGGCCACTTGTATATCTTCTTTGGAAAAATGTCTGTTCAGATCTTTTGCCCATTTTTAATTGGGTTATTTGTCTTTTTATTATTTAGCATAAGAATTCTTTATACGTATATTCTGGCTGCTTGACCTTTATCAAATACATGATTTGCAAATACTTTCTCTCATTTTGTTGGTTGTCTTTTCACTCTCTTGATGGTATTCTTCAAAGCACAAATGTTTTTAATTCTGGTAAAGTTCAATTTATCTACTTTTTATTTTGTCACTTGAGCTTATGGTATAGTATCTAAGAAGGCTTTGCCTAACCCAAGGTCACAAAGATTTACTACTCTATTTTGTTCTGAGAGTTTTATAGGTTTAGCTCTTATATTTAGATCTACGACCCATTTTGAGTTCATTTTTGTATATGGTGTGAGGGAAGGGTCCAACCTCATTCCTTTTTATGAGGATACCAGTTGTCTCAGCCCCATTTGTTTGCCTCATTTATCTTTTAACTATTTTTCTTAAATATGAAATACATTCAAAAGCCTATTTATAACGTATGTGAAGGGTATGAATAATAACAATTAATATAGGCATCTGCACACATCTCCCAATTTGAGATACAGAAAAGAAAACCCTCTGCAATGTTCTCCAATTTATCTATCCTGAATTTTGTACCTATTACTCTTTTGCTTCTCTGTGGTTTCATCACATCTGTTTGTCTTCCTAATAGTATAACATTTAGTTTCATGTGCTTTTTAGCTTTTACAAATGAAAAACCAGTGTATTTTTTTATAACTTACTGTCTTTTGCTGTCCAACATTGTAGTATACATCATAGTAATGCCTGAAGTTGTAATGTATCCATTGTCACCATTGTATAGTAAGCTATTTTCAGACTGTAACAAAATTTATTCCTTCTCCTGTTAATAGACATTTGGGTTGTATCAGAGTTTTTGCTATTACAGACACTGCTGATATGAACATTTTTGTACCTCTTTCCCAGTGTACATGTGCAAGAGTTTCTTTAGGGTACATATATGCCTAGGAGTAGAATGGCTGAGGTTAAAGGTACACTCATCTTCAGTACTGCCAGATAATGCCAAGTTGTTTCTAAAGTAATTGATGCCAGTCCTCACTCCCACAAGGATTGTATAACATTCCTGGTTGCTTCACATCCTTACCATACTTGATTTTCCAGACTTTTTAATTGCTGCCAATGTATGGTTTTGCCACAGTGCAATGACTATGTAATGGTATCTGATCTTGATTTGAGCAAGCATTTCCAAGATTACCAATGGGGCTGAGTAGCTTCTCATATATATGTATTGGTCATTGGTATTTCTTCATCTGTGACATGTTTGTTCACATTTCTGATATATGTTTCTATTGGTTTATCTTTTACTAATTCTTTGTTAATATGTGTTACAGATATCATCCCTCAGTAGGTCTTAACTTCCATCTATTCAAGTTTGTCAGTCCTTTTATATTTTATACTTTCTGTGTCCTCTTCCAGAAATCCTTCCTTAATTCAAGGTCATAAGAATATTCTCATAAATTGTCTTATAAAAATTCTATAGTTTTGTCTTTCACATTTAAATCTTTAATACACCTGAAATTGATTTTTGTATATGGCGTGCTGTAAGGATCCACTTTATTTTTCTTCTGGATAACTGTTTATCCCAACATCATTTACTGACAATACCCTCTTTTTCCCTACTGATCTGCAATGCCAGCTCCTTCATCAGTCAGGTTTCCTAATGTGTGGACTATTTCTGGGCCATTTGTTCTGTTGTACTGGTCAATTTATTTATCCCTAAACTAATAGTATATGTATTAATTATTAACTTATAAGATAAGTCCTCCACCTCATTTTTCTTCTCCATGAATATTTTGGTTATTTTTAATCTTTGCTGTTTCATATAAATTTGAGAATGAGTTTTTCAAGTTTCACTAAATAAATAAGTAAATAGACTGACCAACTGAAGTGGCAGGATTTTTGATGAAATTACATTGATTCTATAGATTGATTTGGTAAGAAATGACATCTTTATGATATAGAGTTTTTTTTATCCTTGAGCATAGTATAGTTCTGCATATTTCTTTAGCTCTTCTTTCATGACTGTTAATAAACTTTTACAATTTTCTCCCTGAAGGATTGGCACATCATTTACTGGATTTATTCATAGATGCCTTATATTTTATGCTATTAAAATGGTTGTCTTTTTAAAAAATTATATTTTCTGTTCATGGCTTATATGCAGAAATGCAATCCATTTTTGAATATTGATTTTGTACCTAACAAATTATCTGTAGATACTTTTGGTTTTTTACATAATCATCAGTGCCTTATTACTTCCAAATTTGTATCTTCAGCCCAGATTCTCTCTTCTGAACTCCAAACTTGTAGACTTTTTTTTTTAATATATAGGCATCTCAAAGCCATCATCCTTAAAACCGAATTCTTAATTCCATCCCTAAGTCTTCCTTACCTAATGAATGAACCACCCTTTATCTAGTTGCTTAATCGAGAAACTTGAAAGTCAGCCTTGATTCCTATATTTCTCTTATCTTCCACAAAATTTCTATTGATTCTACATCTAAAATATGTTGCCATGTCCTCAGCTACCCCTGGTCTGGGTTCCATCTGTCTTATGCGTGAACTCCTATAATAGCCTCACAGTTCTCTACTCTCTCGATGGGCTAGAGAGTGACCAGTGGCTACTTTGACTGAGTGCTCTGGATAGGTCTTCCATGGAAGCTGATATTAAGCTAAGTCTGAATAGTAAGGAGGGATTTGCCATCCAAAGAGCATTCTACATGGTGGAAGCAGTTTCTGTAAATATCCTAAGGTAAAAATAGGTTTAGAATGCTTAAGAACCATGAGGAAGGCCAGTATGGCTAGGGCAAGATTTGGTTGAAGAGTTTAGCAAGAGCTAGATTATGTAGGGCTTTATTAGTGACAGTGTGGAGTCTGAATTTCAAAATGTGATAGGAAGCCAATGATAAATGATAGTAGTTTAGCAGGGAATGAGAAAAATTGAGGATGTGGTATAAGAGTGTAGAGTTTGGGAAGGTACCAAGGCTAGAGCTAAAGATTTGAGGGTCATCAACCTATGGATGGTATTTGTAACTATAGGTCACTTAGAGAGAGAATATAAAGAAGAGAAAAGGACCCAAAATTGAGCACTGGGGCACCCTAATATTTAGAGGAACCAGTATAGGAAAATGAGGAATTGTGATCATTGAGGAGAAGGAAAACCAGAAGTGTATGATGTCGTGGGAGCCATACAAAAAAAGTGTTTCAGAAATGAGGAAGTCAGGAGAGAATCAAGATGGCAGAATAGATGGTCCCCAGCATCATTCTCTTACACAGTCGACCAATTTATAACTATTAAAAAAGCAATGACTGCCAAGCTGGGGCTGCTAGAGCTTAGGAGAAGAGGAGGGGAGACCTACAGAGCTCATCAAAGTAGGAGAAGATGCAACGAGAGAAAGAAGGGACCACTTCAACCATTTCGAGCCCCAGCCATTTCAAGGCTGGTCCTGGTAAGCACACAGAGCAAAAGCTGGCAAAAGCCACAGCTATGCCCTTTGTGTGAAGTTGCTTGGAGACTGCAGGGGAGAGGAAGGCCTTGGTGGCCCCCAGGCCACCAAGATCACTGACAGGGTTTCTGTGACCCACATAAGAGCAAGAGGTCACAGACAACTAAAAAAAGGGCCACAAAGGCCAGTGAGTCATTGCAGGGGACCAGCACATATCCTGCCCCATGGGAAGTGTTTGGAGTGCAGAGGGTTCGATAGACAGGCCCACTAGGGAGAACATTGTGGCACAGCATGAACAGCTGATCTTCCTTCCAGTCAATACAGAACCACTCAGTGTAGACTGGTCAGGAATATAGAATTGCAGGGGTGCAGTTCACTGAAAAGACTCAGGCCCAGACCAGAGTTTCCACACAACCCAGGTGTACCAGACCTCACAAGACTTGGACATATTTAAAAGGTCAACAATTAAAACCTAAGCTGCACAAAAAGCCTTCCCCAGAGAATCAGCAGCAAAGCAGCAATCTAGTTAAACCACAGGGCTTAAGTGCTTGTCCCCACAGGAAGTTCCCGCATTTTAGAAGTAAGCAAAGGACAACAAATTAGTTCCAGTGCAGATTTTAAGTGGTAGGAATAACAAATAATCCAACACAGAACTGAAAGAAAATACAAAACACCCACAGATCAGAGATAATGTTCTGATATAACTAGTAAAGATCTAGCACCATCAAAGAACACTTATAAAACCTAAAAGAGCCTGAAGCCTCCTGGGTTCCCAAGGTAGCATGTGGGGAGCCAGAGGCCCTCAGCCATGTCCCCCAATGTCTGCATCCAGCCCAGCAAGACTTTGCTACCTCTGGAAGTCCCTTAGGCTCTTGAACTGGGGGCAGGGAGGCAAGAGCTTCAGCCACACCCCGCTGACATCCACATCCAGCCCAGCAATGACTGACCCACCATTAGAAGCCCCATAGGCCCGCACACTGGGGTGGGGTTGGGGGGGGCCAAGGGCCTCAGCCACACCCCCCAACATCTGCTTCCAGCTCAGGACAGCTAAGCCACTACCAGAAACCCCTCAGGCTCCCAAGCCAGAGTGGGGGGGAGCCTGCAGGCCTCAGCCACACCCCCCTACCCTCCACAACCAGGCTAGTAAAGGAGCTGGCCTTGAACCAGCCTCACCCCCGCACCTCCACCTCCATTTCCCTACTCCCCTCCCACCTGCCCTTCCCACTGCTCTGCAACAACATCTTCCAATGTAAAATAATAATAATAAGTAAATGAATTTTTAAAAATAAAAAAAAATAAAAGAATTAGGAAGTGGTTATTTCTATTGAATGATGGGTTGGAGAAGAAATAGAAATATGATCTTTCTCCTATAAAGGAGAAAGTTTCATTGCGTAGTTTCAAGGATAGTGAAAAGGTAGCTTTTAAGTATTCTCTAGAAATTCTTGTGAGAGATAAACAAGTATCTTCCATTTTCCCATAAATTAAAAAGAGAGAGAAGGAGGCATACTACCACCAGCACAAAGGAGCATGCCAAAGACATTGCCTCCATGTGGGTGGCCCACCACAGCCACCACTATAGCCATGGCTGCCATGAAGGTGGCTGGATGCCACAACCATCATGCGGGTCGTCTGCCGGCCACTGGAGTGCATTGAAATGGGGAGAGTCGCCAGGAGGGATAGAGAGGAGAGGAGGGCTCTCGCCACAGGGCACATTTCAGAGTGACATAAGAGACATCTGCTTTATGATAATATTGGGGGGACCTGATCGCACCTCTCAGCATTGGACAAATCATCTGGGCAATGGATCAACAGGGTAACCATTGTTCTTTCAGAAGGAGAGAAAAGGTCTGGGTGATTGGAGGAGGGAAGGGGGAGGGAAGAGGATGGGGAGGGATTGGACAAGGGGCATAGAGATAATTATGATTTGTAACAATATGCTGGTAATGTTGATTTGATCAACATGTCTCGGTGTTGAACCGCAAGAATATGTATAATCAGTTTTGATTCAATAAAAATTGAAAAAAAAAGAAAAAAATTAATTAATATAGTCCTCATATCAACAGGATAAAGAAAATCATAAGATCATATCAATAGATGTAGAAAAAGTGTTTGACAAAATCCATCACCCATTCCTAATAAAAAGTCTCAGCACACTAGGGGAAAAAAAAGAGAGAAAGAGACAGAGAAAGAATCCTCAAGGAGTTCTCTTCCCCAAAAAAGGAATGCCACATTCTATGACCACAGTAGCCTATATTCAGCTTCTCATTCAACAGATACTTACTGGATTCCTTGTGAATGTTTAGTATGATCCAAACACTTATTTTTTAGATTTTCATACATAGTGTTTAGACCCCTAATTCATGCAGGTTTGGCCCATTTCTATTTTGTAGCAAAATTTCAGGATTGTTGAAAATCTTTTGGACCAGATCAGGTTCTCTCAGAGCTTATAGCTGTGCAGTGTCTCTGACTAGACAGACAAATAAACATGTTCTTCAAGTGGTCCGCACATGGAGGAACAAGTAAACTTGTTTGGAAGAATCCTACTTCCTGCAGTCCTCACTTTTGAACAAAGACTTTTTGAGTCAATAATAATTATTTGAGGTAGTAACTGGCTTTACAAATGTGTTTACTGTACAAAATTTTGAAAGGAGCAGCAGGGAGACACCGACACTTATTTTCTAAATCCATTTTCTGAGTATTTTGATCAAATGGTTTTCTGACGTGTTGGACAGTAATTGCTTCCAGGGGCTTGTTTTACTATCTGACTAATCATTTTCTCATTGCTTCTGTATTATTGACCTCCTATGTCCATCTGGCTGCCAGGATCAAGTCAAGTCAGCCTATAAAAACTCTTCTTGAAATATTTAAAATTAATTGTAGATTTACAGTGGTTTCATTTTCAGTGGTTTGTTTTTAATACTAACAATGTTATATGACAGTTTTGAGATTATTGAGCTTAACTAGACCTAGAAATGTGTTTTGCATATATATGTGTGTGTGTATATGTAAATTTTATAGTCGTCTCTCAAGATCTATGGGCAATTGCTTCTGGACCCCCTATTACCAAAATCCACAGGTGCTCTAATCCCTGAAATATAAAATGGGGTAGTATTTGCACATAACCTATGTACATCCTTCCTTATGTTTCAAATCATTTCTAGATTACTTATAATACCTAGTATAATGTAAATGCTATGTAAATAGTTGTTATACTGTATTGTTTAGGGAATAATGACAAGAAAAAAGTCTGTATATGTTCAGTACAGATGCAAGTTTTTTTCCAAATATTTTTGACCCGAGGTTGGTTGAATCCATGGATGTGGAACCCACAGATGCAGAGAACTGACTGTATCTATATAAATCTTAGTTTTCATGGGTTGAGATTTTATTCCTACATTTTTAAATTTTTTCCTCAGATTGAAATGGCATTCTTATCCAGCATAACTAGTATTCCTTGATTATTCAGTTTCAGATGCTACAGCCTGACAAATGTACCTCAAGAGGTTTGTAAATTTCTCCACTTCTGTGGATTCATCTTAGATTTTCTGCTCAGATTTTGAGACACTACAGACTGATTGCCACTAGCACTGCCATTTCCCCATTCCCAAAGATCACATATCTTTAGAACACCAGTCACCTACTGGTGGTTGATGTGAATTCATAAGAATTAAGCGTGTGAAATATTAATAGATTGCTCAAAATTATGTTATGGTTAGATATTATGCCCTAGAGCCACTGTTCTCCCACACTGTCACTGGAAAATCTACACGTGAAGCTCAGGACTGTTGTAAAGATTCTGTTCACCACCTCCTCACTTTCTTTCCTATACTGCCCCCTTTGCTTACATCTTCAGAACCCCTTGTCCGACCTTATTTCCAGGGTTTAGCACCCACAGTCCTGATCTTTCTTTCCATCACTTCCTCATCTCCTGGATTTTTTTCCTTCCTGCAAAATTATCAGGACTACAGGGGCCTATTCTCTTCTATGTAATAATAAACTCATCTCTGTTAAAGTGCTGCATCTGTCCAGAGACCATACTTGTACCTTAGTACACACCATATTGTAATTCAGCAGGAAGGACAGAAATTTAATGAGAATACTTGCCTCAGATAATATAATTAGTTGTGAAGCTAGAACTTAGAGCACTAATTTTCAGTCACTTACTTCACCTGTAGATAGAGTTGGACTTGCCTATTATTTTGCAACTTTATGACTTAAAACATTGTTTTTGTCCTTAAAAAATAACTTTTAGCAGAAGCAAACTAATAGCTAATATTAATATTACTTGTCCCTGGAGCTGATTTCCCTCAATTTTGCTGAGGAATGGGCTAAAATGTAGATCTCATTTCCCACTTATTAATTCCTTTATTTCTTTGGTTATACTCTATTTTGCACTTTATGATATCTGAATGGCTCTATGTATGTCTCAATCTAGCAAATGTGGGTATTGGGTATAATTTGCTTTATTAATACCGTAATGTGTTAGAAATAGGTTAAAATATGGAAAATTTTCTCCATTTTTATAGAGAGCATTATCGCTATTAATGTGAGGTTTCCAACTAAAAAGTTTGCTACCCTTTTTTTTTTCCTTAAAGTAGAAATTTTTAAAAGAAATCATTAGGCTATCCCACCAGAATATTTTAATTGAAAAAAATAACACAGCTATGCATACAATTCATAGCTCAGACTTACTGTCATATAATTATTATAATATTGTCAAGAATATTTCAGGCCTGTCCAAAGTCAGCAGCAATAAGTTAAACCAGATAAAAATCATATATATTTCTTGATACAGATTGACCAACTGTATTGCAATATACAGAAATACACAGGGCTCACCCTACTTTAATAGTAAAGATAATGTAGCATTTAGGGCTTTTCTTGATTAAAAGCCAAAATCTTAATATCATTTCTTTGAAGGAAAAAGCTGAAATAAGGACAAATTACTGCTTAAAAGACTGACCAAAGAGAGAGGAGATTATAATGACAAATTTCAGAGTATAGTTTAGGATGTGTATTTATGTAAC
Organism: Galeopterus variegatus; assembly: GCF_000696425.1. Lineage (NCBI taxonomy): Eukaryota > Metazoa > Chordata > Mammalia > Dermoptera > Cynocephalidae > Galeopterus > Galeopterus variegatus. The sequence goes on from NW_007726615.1 coordinate 505,479, forward strand.
TTAAATTAGTTTGAGGATAGTTGAGGAGTGAAGATTATTCATCCATTCTCTTATGCGCCAGTCTGTTCCCTGGACAATTAGAATTTCCCCATGTGCTTCAGATTCTTAAATATGTTTACTCACCTTGGTTCTTTAAAGTCCCTGAAAAGTTACCTTCTCTATTTGTCTGTCGTGCTTTATTTTCCCTTTTGATTTTTCTGTCATCAGTGACACCTGAATCTATTTTCCAGACTACATTTATTGACCAAAAAAAACTTGGCATCAACATTTTTTTTAGTCATTTAGACCATTATCTTCTTAGTCCTTTATAAAAGTAACACGAATGTGCGTCAATTTTTGGCTCTAAAGTCAGAAGAAATAAAGATTTGCAATAGCAGTATCTATTTGTGATAAATAACATTTTTGCAGCTTGATCAGTTCCCAAAAATTATTTTTAAAGTTGATTTAAGTAATAGGCAATGGTCTTTTTTTATTTTAAGTGTTGTGCCTAACAGACTAACATTTGGAGAGTCTCTAATTTTATTAATCATTTACATTTCAACTTATTCCTGAAACTGAATTTCATTATATATTATATTTTGTATCCTAATGCTAAAATTTAACATAAAGTGTTAGGAGCAAAGTTTTTACTAAGAATCAATTTTACATGAAGTGAAAATAACCTTGAGTAATTCAAGCAGTTCTTAAAAAGAGCAAAGTTGGTTGACTTAAACTCGCTGGTTTCGAGACTTACTATATAAAACTTCAGTAATCAAGGGCCGGCCCATGGCGCGCTTGGGAGAGTGTGGTGCTGATAACACCAAGACCACAGGTTCGGATCCCTATAAGGGATGGCCAGTTGGCTCACTTGGGAGAGTGTGGTGCTAACAACACTAAGTCAAGGGTTAAGATCCCCTTACCAGTCATTTAAAAAAAATAACTGCAGTAATCAAGACTATAGATTACTGTAAAGATAGAAATATAGATAAATGGAACAGACTAGAGTGACCAGAAGTTGACCCTCACATATATGGTCAATTAATTTTCAACAAAACCACCAAGGCAAATCAATGGGGGAAACGAAATCTTTTCAACAAATGATGCTGAAAAACTGGATATCCTTATGGGAAAAAATAACCATTGATCCTTAATTCACATCATACATAACAATTAGCTTGAAATATAAACCTAAATATAAAGGCTAAAACTATAAAAATAGAAATAAAATATAGTAGAAAACAGAAAGAAGAAAATATAAGAGAAAAATCTTTATGGCCTTGAGTTAAGCAAAGATTTCTTGGATAAGACACAAAAAGCACAAACCATTTTTACAAATGACAAATTAGACTTTTTTAAATTAAAAAGGTTTTCTCTTTGAAAGACACCATTAAGAAACAATAAGGCAAGTAACAGAATGGGAGATAATATTGGCAATACATGTTGACAAAAGATATATACTCAGTATATATAAAGAACTCTCATATCTCAATAATAAGACAACCCAATAAAAAATGAACAAAAGATTTGAACACATACTTCAGAAAAGAATGAATGGCTAATAATTGCATGAAAAAAATGCTTAATATCATTAGACATCAGGGAAATGCAAATTAAAACAGCAATGAGAATCCCACAATATACCAGTTACAATGGCTACAATTTAAAATCTAATAATGTCAAATGTTGCCAAAGATGTGGAGCGAGCAGTGCTCTTATATACTGCTGGTGGGAATGTAAAATGGTACGACCACTTTGGAAAACAGTTTGGCAGTTTCTTTTTTTTTTTTTTTTTTTTTTTTTTACCAGTAAGGGGATCGCAACCCTTGGCTCAGTGTCGTCCGCACCACGCTCAGCCAGTGAGCGCACTGGGCATCCCTATATAGGATCCGAACCCACGGCCTCGGCGCTATCAGCACCGCACTCTCCCTAGTGAGCCATGGGGCTGGCCCTGGCAGTTTCTTATAAAATTAAACATATGCCTATCACAGAGCCCAGCCATCTAATATTAGGGTAACATTAGGGTAGTATTCACTACTCAGGAGAAATGAAAACATATGTGCACACAAAGACTTGTACATGAATGTTATAGCAACTTTATTCTCAAAAGCCAAAAACTGGAAACAACCCAAATGTCCATCAACATGTGAACAGATTAGAAGAAGGAAAAAATTGCAGATATTTGTATAATAGAATTCTACCAGCAGTAGGAGCAAATTACAGGTGTACCCAACAACATGGATTTATCTCAAAAATATGCTGAGTGAAAGATGTCAGATATACCATTTATATGAAATTCTAGAAAATGCAGATCAATCAGTAGTGGCAGAAAGCAGTTCTATGATTGGAGTCAGGGTAGAGATTGACTGCAGAGGAACACAAGGAAATTCTTGGTGGCTATTGAAATGTTCTATATCTTGATTGTGATGGTAGTTACACAGGTTTAGATTTGTCAAAACTCGTCAAATTGTATGCTTTAATGAGTGAAGTTATTACAGATAAGTTATACTTAAATAAAGCTAATTGTTTAAAATGCAATTGGAAGTATTTAGTGGTCTCTTTAAACCTTATGATTTTATATGCTGCACTTTGTTAATATTATAGCAAAATATTTTTAGGAAAGAGAAATTAATATCTTCTCTCATTTACTCCCATCCCCCCTACCCCATCTCTGTTTTATTTTTTTTATTATTATTTTTTTTAAAGATGACCGGTAAGGGGATCTTAACCCTTGACCTGGTGTTGTCAGCACCACGCTCACCCAGTGAGCAACCGGCCATCCCTATATGGGATCCGAACCCGTGGCCTTGGTGTTATCAGCACCACACTCTCCCGAGTGAGCCACGGGCCTGCCCCCCCATCTCTGTTTTAAAAAAACAAAATTGTATATAAATTTGATAAGTATATAAAATAAGCGCATGCAGTTTTAACTATTAATCCTGTAACGTTATCAGAGGTTCAAAGGCTAAGGAGCCATCTAGTGCAATGAGAGGCAAACAGAATTTGAATTACAAAGACTTGGTTTCACATCTCAACTCTGGCTCTTACAGTATGTCTTAAAAACGGGGGTATTTTTTATTACCAAAAATTATGACTTTTCAGGATTAAATATAATAACAGATGCAAAGTCACTTTTCAAATACAGCAAATCTTTGTACCTACCCCATTGTACAGTCAGCTCATAACTGCTTGCAAATAAAAGCTTTAAATAAGAGTTAGTTCCATTTTGCCCATGACTCTGGGAAGGCAAAAACTATGTTATTTTCAACCAGAAATCTCCAGCACCTAACTAGCACCTGGCGTAAATACACGTTGGCTGAATTAATTTCAGTTTCTATTTCTGAACCCTAGTATTTTCATCAGTATATTCAGCAAAATTAAAGCACACGGGGCCATGGACTATTTTCTCTAGGCTTATGAGCCCAAACACAATATGTGTATAAGAAGAGGTATTAGAACTCATAACTTTAATGTTCAAATACAAATATGTTCAGTACCTCTTTGTTTCTGGCCATAAAGGAACAGGTCACAAAAGACTTGGGTTTAGGCTGTCTGCTTATCCTGACATAACAAATCCCCTGGTTTAGGGAATCAAGTCCTTATAGAATTCAGCCTCACTGCCTCTAATTCATGGAGGACTTTCTATTAAAGATGAAATTAATAAAGAACCAGCCATGAGAGGAAATAAAATATGAAGTCAAGCTGATCGTCACCTTCTCTATATCTTAAGAAGTTAATGGTTCAAAACCTTTTTTAGGTAGAAGACTCCTGAATATACTACAACCCACTCCCTACCCCGTCTCATGGTAGTAGTGGTAGGCTGCAACTGTGTAACTCAAAGGTGTCTAGGCTGGCAACAACACCAGCACTGCTGACATTTTCCCAATAATTCATTATTTATTTCTATATGTTTTCATTTCTCTTGGGTAGTAAGTACTACCCTAATGTTACCCTAATATTAGGATGCCTGGGTTGTATGATAGGTATATGTTTAATTTTATAAGAAATCGCCAAACTGTTTTCTATATTATTAATCATTTTATTTTGTTAATCTTAACACCACACATGCAGCTTTTCTCCAGCTAGTGGGTGGCCAGAACAAAACAACTTGCAAACAGAGGCAAAGGCATTACTAGGATGATGCGAGAAGAGAATTGGAGATTTTTTTATTTTCTTTGTACTAGGAGTGAGCATAACCAATGCTTTTTGGGAAATATAAGGAGAGTAAAATCTATCTTGTCACCTTCTCTAGGTTGCCTTTGGGTTCAGTATTTATTTTTGGAAAATCTGTCTTTTCATTTTACTATCTTCCTCTGGAGACTCTGGAGTTATTATAGGCACTTATAAACATACTTTTGGATAAATGATTCTTGTGAACTTACAATACTCTTCACTTTCATCTCATTGATTTTTGAGTTCCAACACAATTTTTTTAAAAAAATAAGGATTTCAACATGAGATGGATTTTGAAATGTCAAAGTTATTCTTTCTGTTTTTAGTAGCTCATCTACCCTTGCAGTTGTTTATAATAGTCAGCCACTATTAATATTCCTGGTTTCTCTCTCTAATTTGTTATAAAAAGTATAACTTTAGTACAATAATGAATTACATTTTTATCATGAGAACTCATAACAATATCTTTATATTTAAATCTAAACTTTAATGTGAATTTGTGAGATCTTATTTTTATGCTAATATCTACATTTTATAATGTTCGTGGTATGAATATATATGTTTATTGTAGATACATTTGACTACATTTATATATTCACAGAGATTTATATAGAGGCATGAAAAAACAGGCATAGTCAGTCATGGGTGTTCGTTATATATAAAGGTTACTGGCGATGCAAAGATATAAAAGATAGAAGAACCCAGTAATTGCCTTTAAGATCAGAGCACAAAGCATTAGTTTGGATTTTACAAGGCCAGCCAGCAACAAAAGAGCAGTAATTTATGAGCTCAGCGTAAAAGAATAGCATAATTGCATTAAAAATTAATGCTAATGAACACTAAAATGGGGAAGGTGGTTATGATGAAAGTTTGTATTCATCTTCCCTGGTTTGAATGATGGCTAGTGGCTTGATTAATGGCTTAATTTCTATCAATTAGCGGGGAAAAATCTCCTGCGAGACAAGGGTAAATTGAGCATTGAATTACATATCTTGCTTTTGTGTGCTAAGAAAAAAGAGCTGCGTATCTCTGATATTAGCCACAGTGACAAATGTGGTGTGCCCGCGATGTCTGCATTAGCTCTTCTGAAAGGCGAGTTGTGTGTGGTTATGGGGTGTTTGGAGATGGCTGGCAGACAGCATTCACTGCAAGTTCCTTAGAAACATACAACTCTTCCATCTACAGAATTTTAATTAGAGTCAATAAGGATTCTAGAATTAAAATGGACAGCAAACAGCAACTGCAGAGTCTGTATTCTGACCTATTAATCTGCTATACTTTAAATTATATTCCTTTCTTCTACCCTATTAAAATAAGAAAACTCCCAGTGGCTTTAGTTTGTTGGAATTATATCTTACCACTCTGTTAAAGTGGATTTGACTACCCATGTTTATTACATTTGAAACAAGCATAAAGCAGTAGTCTATGTAGTTGGACTACATAGTGGTTGTTGGTTTAGCCAAATTCACAGGAACCATTGTAGTTTTTTTGTTTGTTTGTTTTAACAATTGCTGCACAGTAAATAAAGAACAACTCTAAAATGACAGTTTCCTACTTGGGTTGTTTCAGGCTTAAGGGAAAAAATGCTAGGTTTTCTAGAAACTTTATTTTTTTATTAATTTATAAAGATTTTTGAAATGTGATGTATATAATTCTTAAAAACTTTAAATGTGAGATTATGAAAATCTGTAATCCAAGACAGTGCCAGAAGAGCAACATATGACATCTCCTCTACAAATAAAGCTACATTGTATTTTTTAGAATGAATAAGCATTAAAATGCAGAATAAGAACACTACCAAGAACATTGATTATTTCTAGTAAATGGATGGGGTGGGGGGCAATAATCTGTTGCTTGACAGGAGTGGGTAAAGAATTCATTTGACTGGGTAGTAATGACTGGATCACATTTCAGGGACTGGATTCCAGCTCTAACACCAACTATCCTATGACCTTAGCCAAGTTACTTATCAGCCTCATCTTTACAGTGAGAGTAATAGTATTATCTCCCATGGTTATTATTGTTAAATGAGGTAATCTGTGTGAAGTGCTTAGCACAGAGTGCCTTAAGTTTCTGTTGTCATTGCTGTTACTACTCCTGCTACCAGAACAGCTCATTGGCCTTTTTAACAACTATTTAAATGAAAGATTAACTTCTATGACCTTCCCCTCAAGAAAGGCATTACAAATATTGATGATCAAAACAAAGATTTCTGTGGACCTACAGACACTAGACTAGAACATTTTTGCTTTAAAACATGGTTTCTAGGGCCGGCCCGGTGGCGCACTGGATAGTGCACCGCTTGGGAAGCGCGGCGGCGCTCCCGCCCGAGGGTTCGGATCCCACATACAGACCGGTTCCTGCTCGCTGGCTGAGCTGGGCGCGGGAGCAACACCGAGGGTTGCGGTCCCGTTGCCGGTCCCGGCCCGGTGCGGGGGCGACACTGAGGGGTGCGATCCGCTGCTGGACACCGAAAAAGACAAAAAAAAAAAAAAACATGGTTTCTAGGGCCGGCCCGGTGGCGCACGGGATAGTGCACCGCTTGGGAAGCGCGGCGGCGCTCCCGCCCGAGGGTTCGGATCCCACATACAGACCGGTTCCTGCTCGCTGGCTGAGCTGGGCGCGGGAGCAACACCGAGGGTTGCGGTCCCGTTGCCGGTCCCGGCCCGGTGCGGGGGCGACACTGAGGGTTGCGATCCGTTGCTGGACACAGAAAAAGACAAAAAAAAAAAAAAACAACATGGTTTCTATCACACAGCTACCATTTTGGGTAGTTCGTGTATGAGACGTCCATTAGGAAGTGACAGAAGCTCCTGTCTCTTGAGTCACACATGTCAGCCAAACACTGCTTCCCCATTCAGCCCACAGCATTCAGTGAGTTGGAGAGGACTCTGGCATCTTGAAGAGTGATCAGATTTAGCTGGGCCTTTTGTGCCTTCTCAGAGATATACACAGGCTTGTCGTCCACTGCTTCCATTCCCTGTCCCCTCTTCCAGTCATTCCCACAATCCTGCCTCCCACAGGTATACCACGAGATGTGTGAGCTGAAGCCGGTTATTTACTACCTGGCTGAACTCAAAAAAAGGTTGCCAACTTTAAACCTTACAGTCAGAAATTTAGGGGTTTACAGATTTTTGGCCAACTTCCATGTCTTTGGTACTATCACTCAATTAGCACTTTAGTACTACTATTATTAACAGCCGTCATTTATTAAGTGCTTTTAGTGCTTCCTTAGCCCTGTGATAAGCACAGGTGTCATCTCCCAGATTTTCATGGCTTGCGGCTTCACATCATTCTTCTCTCTGCTGAAATTATCACCGTTGTCAAGGAGTTCTTCCCTCGTTGCCCCATCTGAAATAGCTCCCCTTCCTCCTTTCTAGCCCTCTAGCCTGCTCTGTTTTCCTTGATATTATATTGTTTATTTACTTATTAACTATTTGTCTTCCCAATTAAAACATAAGCTCCGTGAGGGAAGAAATCGTTATTCATTCCTAAATTCCTACTATGTGGAACAATACATACTATATTGAATGTGCTCAAATATTTGAAAGGAAGAAAAGAGGAAAGAAGAGAGGGAGGGAGTCTCTCAACCATCCTGTGATATTTAGGCTATTGTTATGCCCATGCCACAGATGAGAAAACTGAGACCAACACAGCTTAAACCACTTGCCCAAGGTACACAGCTAGTAAAAGACAGGGTTTAACCCAGACAGTCTGAACCCAGAGCCCTTAAAACTAGCCACTTAATGACATTTAATTTTTTAAGTTACAAAAACTATTTATAATTTGACATTCTCCACCATGAAGTTTTATTTTTTTAATGGTTACTTTAATGCCCATTAATTTTAAGTTATTCAACAAATGTTTATTGACTGCTTCCTAAATAATAGAGCATACTTCACTAAGTTCTGGAGGTAACATAAAAAGGAATGTCCCCTCTAGCTGGGGAGATGAAGCTTTTACTCAAGAAGAAGAGATTAATATCAGTGCAAGGCAGCATATGCCTAGGGCCAAATGAATTATGGAAGAGGCCCCTTTTCTCACAGGTGGCAAGGGAGGGCATCACCAAAAGGTGGGCAATAGGCATGGTCTTAAATGACGGGGCATTGAGAAAAGGTGAGACCATTTCAGGTGAGAGGAGCTAGATGAGGCTTTCAGTGTGGATTTTGTTTTTAATAAACAAAATTAGCCTGATACCCAATTCACTTGCACTTTTTAAAATGTTCAACAGAAATTCTTCATTGTTACAATCATGTTAAAGTTATTCCTGTTAGTTAATCTGATGTGGTAAGGACTTTAATATAAGATGAGTTTGTCTTGGATCCCATCCAAGGGGGGTTGTTACTAGAGACGCTTTAGGAACCTCATTGACATGTATAACTCAGTGCTATAGCATATGCTTCCAGCAGACTAATAGACAAGCCCTATTCCACCTAAGAAGTGTTCTTATCTTTCAAGTCACTTGTGGATATCAGTTCTGGAAATTTGTTCCCAGGGATATTGGTCTTATAAACAACCTTAAAGTGATGGGGTTGGTTGGATTTCTAACGCATGCTTTGTATGCTTTTTTATAACAAAAATTTTGAAAGGGAAAGCAGTGGCTATATTTTGTTAAAATTTGCATTAATAAGAAATTATTTTAATAACTTTAGAATTCCAAGTAAGCTTTAGGAGATGTTTTGTTTGTTTACAAATTTTATTGAATAGCCAATTTACCATACAAGTTTGTTGTTTGCTTTCTTTATTCTTGAAAAGCATTTGAAAATGCTTTAAATTTCAAATGTTTTTTTTTTCCACTATCTACCATGTAGCATAAAAGCAAATTTCATGTATGTTTCCATTCTTGACTATAATTTGAGTCAATTTCTTTTGAAAATAAGATAATCTTTTGTATTATTCATGCATTTATAGCAATACTATTAGTATATAAAAAATTTTTTTTCCTGGAAGAGTAACATAAGTAACTCAATAACTGTGGGGCCAGTTGACCCAAATTCTTTGTAACAAAATGTATTTTAACTTTGGGTAAATTTATAAAATGTTAATATTTAAAAGGAGTCAGTTGAAGATGAGGTTTTTGTTTGTGTCTAAGAGATCTTTCATAAAACTCCGAGTTGCCTTTTATCCCATGATTACATCTTGGGCAATATTGCCATCTGCTGTACTCAGCCTGGCATTGCAATTAGAGGAGATTGGTTTATGTTTGTAATCTACAAATGCAGTACAGACTAAAATTTTGTCTTTTCAAATGAAATGTTTATATATTGGACCTTGTCACCTTTATTTACAAACCTTATAATTTGTATATAATTTGATCACATTTTAAAAGAAAACTCTATAAATGTCATGACATGTGAAATTGTCAAATATAACTTGAAGTAGCAGGAGAGCCTAATTTTTATACTATAACATCAACAGTAACTAATAAAATATTTGATTTAGATTTTTCATCACAAAAGGAACAAATGATTTTCTATACAGTGAATTATTGGTTTGTGTGGTCTGTAGTGAATTGGCTTTCTAATTCCTTTTTTTTTTTTTTTTTTTTTTTCTATGAAATTT
>NW_007726615.1:515396-559364 GCF_000696425.1 Galeopterus variegatus
TCTTTTTTTTTTTTTTTTTTTTTTTACTATGAAATTTATATCCCTTCTACTGATATCTGATAAACAACATGGAAGTCATTTTATTTACCAATAATGTGTTTATAAAAAATCATCACATGATAATGGATATGTTTTCTTCACATTTACCATGTTAATGTTTTAAAACATCCTATAATTTTTATTTTCCTCATAATACTTGTCTTTATTTTTACCTCATGGCTGATTAATACAAGACACTTTGCATGCTAGGCATCATGCAGAGCATATAAACCTTAACTATTTTTAAGTCTCATTTTCTCCCAACCTTTAAATTGGCACAGGACTTTTAAATAACAAATTGGCATGAATAACTTAAACTGAATTTGAAATAATGTAGTATATATTATTGATGTGTTTTATTCTGCTTCCCAAAATGACAGGGTTATACTCAAGACATACACTTGTGAACATTGATAGTAGAATTTTGAGTATGAAGCAATTTAAAACATTTTTTTATGTCTACTGTTTTCAGGCTGCATAGAGTTGAGCTTTTATAAGGATAAAAATGGAAATCTCATGAATCTTTCCAATTTTAATTTAAATATCACTCTCTTGCAACCAGTATAATGGTTCTTACGTTGAAAGATAAAAGCTGTGGTGGTTTGTTTTCATATTGTAAGTAAGGCTTCCTCCTACCTGCCCTATCACCTTGTTAGTCCTGAAGTGATCTTAAAAGAAATATGCAGATAATGCTCTGTTTTTCTCTAATCTTTCTCCTTCTTTTTCTTATACTTTCTCCAATGCTATTTTGTCGAGCATACTGGCCTTTTGGCAAGCTTCTGTGATACATTTTTATTTGTATTAGGAGCTGGTTGTATGTCCAGATTTAAAGCTACAAATACTACTAGCTTTAGACATCAAGTACTGTTTGTGAGTTCACCTCTGACATTTAATACTAATGATGTGCTTTGCAAATCCAAATGAGAGAATATGTTAGAAAAAAAAATTCAAGGGGTTCAACAGTTGATAAAGAGGAGACATCATCCTGAAGTCAGAAATAATAGGTTTTTTGGTTGGGAATTAGCAATCACAAAATAATTAAGATCTACAGAAACAAATGTTTTCATATTGACATCAAAGTTGGATCACACGGAATGGCAGCCATTATGACTTTGCTATATTAACACTATTATACATCCAGTAATATGGGGTGTGTTCATATTAATAAATTAGCTAGGTAAAGAGTCTTCTCTCATTTCCCATGCTCAATTAGTACATTGCCTAGTTAAAATCCAGAGGAGCTTTTATTCTAAAGCACGTGGAACTATTTTCTCTCCCGTAGCACTGTGACAGTGCTTGCTTTTATGCAGGAGAATGTATTCTTACAACGATGGAAGTATTGACTGTGGTGGCTGCTACTTCCAAGCATTCCATGTGTGATTTCTCACATGCAAAAAGACTGGTTACAGCCGTCAGGGACACATCTTCAAAAGAGCTATCTTTCCCATTAAAAAACTGGAGTTTTGGGGCCGACCCCGTGGCGCACTCGGGAGAGTGCGGCACTGGGAGCACAGTGGCGCTCCCGCCGTGGGTTCGGATCCTATATAGGGATGACCGGTGCGCTCACTGGCTGAGCATGGTGCCAGCAACACCAAGCCAAGGGTTGTGATCCCCTTACCGGTCACAAAAAAGACAAAAAAACCCAAAAAACAAAAAACTGGAGTTTGCACAACACTATATAATAATAATTTGTGACTGACGAAAAGTTGAGACAAAGATTTTTCATACAATATTAATTTTTATTGAACTTATGAAACCAAAAAAATTTTATACTCTATATTTATCTCTGTAGCAACATTTAACCATTTTAGCTTAGAGCTGCTGGAATGTAGAAATTACTTTGATGCAAATAACTTCATGTTCTTGGCAAACTAGTTATTACAGTTGTTTCTTAGAAAGTAAATCCAGCTATTATCCATGATGTCCAAAACCCAGAATTTTTAAGTGCCTAGCCAAGAATACAATAGCACCTAATTCAACTATCAACTATATATTCATATTAGCTTTGAATAAGAGTTTAAAACAGCAGGCTAACTGGTTTCCTCAGCTGGGTAGAGCATGGTGTTATAAAACCCAGGTAAAGGGTTCAGATTCAGATCCCCATACTGGCCAGCCCCCTGTCCCCCCCCCAAAAAAAACTAAAAATTTAAAAATAAAACAGCAAGGGTGTGAACCATAATGTTACATTTTTTCTGCCCAGCTAGCATCTGAGAAAGAAAATGTAAAAATAGGAAATGAAAACACTAACTATAATAGCAAAAAAACTAGAAACTACTTAGCCATCAATAGAGCTTTGGTGGGGAAAAAAAAACTATCATAAAACTATAAAATAGATTATTATGCAATTGTAAAATAGAACTAAGAACTCTCTAAGCTGCTATAGAGTGATAGTGAAAAAATATTAAGTGAAAAAAAGTAAAACACATAGAAGTGTAAAGTATGCTAATTTTGTATAAGCAAGAAGAGACTTATATTTTCAGAATTGTATACTTATATTTTCAGGAATAAACAGTGGAAGACAAACCCAAACCTAATAAAAATGATTACCTGTGAATTGGAGGAAGAACTGGGGGCATGGGATAGGAAAGGAAACCTAGACCTCTCTAAATGATGTTAAGTTTTGACCTTAGAACCATGTAAATGTTTTTTGCAATTAAAAATCAAAGTAAGACCTAAAAATTTAAAAAAATAAAAACAGATGAACTTACCTATATTTCAAGTTGGTAGCATAATCACATAGAGAATTATTTCAAGTGACTTCAAAATATAGTATTTATTTTGACAATTCATCAGTGGAATAAATCCTAAGGTCAAAAAGACCATAAAGAAATTTTAAACTGTGTTAATACAAGGGATCTTCAAAAGCTCATGGAAATATTCATGTTATCTTTCAATTCCATTTTTCCAAGAACCTTTTGAAGTACCCTCATATATCTTGTTGTTAGTAGTAATGTTTGTCTTGTTATTTTGAAACTAAAACATACTCACACATTAGGAAAAACAATTAAGTACTTTTGATCATGCTATTAAGGCTTCAGTTTTTAGAAAACTTATATACACAAATATAAAATAAAAGGCTTTAACTATAGATCCTATAATCTTTTATTTGGTTGGTAGTCTTATCATGAACTGATATTAATTTTTCTCTTCTAAAAATAAGTACGTCCCGCCCCACCCACTGAAAAGTCCAGAGGCCGTAACAATCCAGTAACAATGAATACCCCTTGTACCTGGATTGTTGTTTATAAATATCATTCCCCACTAAAAGGAGTCCACATTCTTTGGAGAAATGGCTAATTTCTGGCTGGGACTGGAACCATACAAGATAGTCCTGGAACATTTTATCCTGCCTTAACCACTAGGGAGTATATGAAAAGGATGCAGGAGTCAACCTGAAGAGGATTTTACCCAAAAGTGAAACAATTTGAGCATCAAAATAGGAAAATGACTACCATGAACTACAAATACATTAAACATATAAATATTCATGAATTTATAATGGTCATCTTTGGTCATCTTTCAACCAAAATTGATAAAGAGAAAGGATCAAACATTTATTGTGACTTTCCGGTACAGGCTTTGTATCACAGTCACCCAATTGTCAATGAGGAAAAGTTCTTCATTACAGAAGAATCAGAGATAATAAATGCAGGAAGAATAGTAAAATTAGAAGATCACCATTTTATAACCTCTAATGAAATAATGGATCTAAGCAACAAACAGTATTGCTAAACTCATTAAATGAAAAATTGATAGTGAACTTTATAATGGAAAGGTCAGGCTGACTCACCTGGGACCCACTCACCAATCTTAACATCACTAAAAGTCATACAAGCACATTCTGATATGATGTAGTAAGAATTACACAGTACCACCTCTGATGTATTCTTTGGGTGGTAGGGGGGAGTTGGCAGCTGGCAGGTACATGGATCAAACCCTGGACCTTGGTGTTATCAGCACCACACTCTAACCAACTGAGGTGACTGTCTAGCCCTGATGTACTCTTGACCAAAAAACACTGAACCTGAGTGTAATCAAGCCTCTAGATCTAACTACTGCTTTACACAAAATATGGGAATAGAGGAACATGTTAAATGACACCATGAGGATAACATCAGCCAGATCCAGGATATGCAAACTTTTACAGGATAAATGACTCAGTTTCTTCAATAAATGTAAATGAAAGGGAAGGGTGGTGGCTTGTAGGTGATGAAAAGAGACTTAAGGTATTTATCAGCCAAGTGCAATGTGTGGACCTCGGATCCTGTTCAGACAAACCAACTTTAAAAAGATTCCTTTTAGACAGTGAAAATTAAACCTGGACTATGTAAACGATATCAAGGGATTATTGGTATTTTTAGGTGTGAAAATGCTATTGTAGTTATGTTGTTGTTTTAAGTCCTTATCTGTTAGAGGTGCTACTAAAATATTTAGGGGTAACATGATATGGCGTTTGGGATTTACTTTTAAGTGCTCAAGGTTCACCTCCCAAAGCTGAGGTGAGGATAGATAGATTAAATAAGAATAACAGAAAGCTAATGATTATAGAAGCTGAGTGATGGGTACAGGTGGATTCATTGTGCTCTTATTCCTTTTATATGTATCTACAATAAAATGTTAAAATAAAAGTTTAAAAAAAAAAAAAACTTCCCACCAGATTAGGCAGAATCCTTATAGCAGTGACTTTTTAGCAATGTTTTGGGTTTTAGGTGAGGGTCTTAGTTCATAGGAATGTTTTATTTGTGGATCTCAGGGGGGGGGAAAGTTTCTTGTTAGAGCTTAAATATAATGTCTTTTCATCCAGTTAAATTCCATAAGTAGTAAAATTTCTTCATAGAAAGAAAAAACATTGCTTAGGTATAGAATTGTTAACAAGCTTACACCAAAATACACTGACTTTATACCCTCTTTTTTAGACCAAGCCACACTGGTAGAACAAGTAAAAAGAGTAAAAGAAATTGAAGCTATTGAAAGTGATTCTTTTGTTCAGCAGACATTCAGATCAAGTAAAGAAGTCAAAAAGGTAAGTTTTCATCCAAGCATTATGAATAAGCCTTTGGATTCTCACTGAAGAGATGCTTTATTAAAGGATTTTACTTAAACGTAAGTTCTTCTAATAGATGGATGAAGTAGGGCAAAAGAGTGTCAGACATGTTACTGAGAGAGAGAGTGAATCAGTGAGAATTGTTTCAAGTTTAACTTGTATAAAAATATACTGTAAAAATGTATCTGTATATGTTCACAAAAAGCTTTTTTTTTGTTTTTAATTCACCAGGAAGGCAAAGTAAGATGTCCACATAATGGTTCTCTAATATTAATATGTCTTTCATAAACAGTTTTCTTTTCAAATGTATACGTCTACATTTTGAATTGTCATTGCTAGAAAAAAGTTAGAAAAGGACTTTAATGATAAAACTATTACCCAGCATGGTAGTATATATCCAATATGTCCAGTTATTACCCAGTAGTAACATATATCTTCCATTCTTTGCCCAGATGGATATCATTTATTCAATTCTGGTGAAAGAAGCTTAGATTAACATTTTATTTGTGTTGAATATTTCATGTATTCTTTCACTGATTAGTAGGACTGCTTTTAGGAATTTGTTTGTATTGTTTTACTAAGAAAAGGCATTCTAGGAAATACATGTATTCTTTAGCATCCTTATAACGAGGACAGGGTTATAATTACCACTTACTCTAAAATATTCTACATCTGTAAATGTATTAATGGCTGCAAATATCTTGCTGATGAATGTATCATAATTCATTTTTTTGATATTAGGTATTTAAGTGGTTTTAAGTTTGGAGATATTACATACATGTTTGCAAATATCCACTATTATTTTCTTAAAATAATTTTTTTAAGATGAAGTTATTTGTCAGAGGTTAACATTGTTTATTTTAACATCTTCTCAAAGTCATCCTCCAGAAATGTTGTACTAATTCAAATTCCACCCAGAAATGCAAGGAGATGTCTGCCCTCTCACTCTGTGGTTCATATGACATCCTATTAGAATTTTTCATGTTTTTTGACGTAATAGGTGAAAATTGGACTGTTTCCATTAGCGCTTTTTTTTTATTATTATTATTACTAGTGAGATGAAAATCTTTTCAATTTCCACATACATTTAAAAATAATTCATTCAGGAGACATGAACTGACCATGTGCTGTATGCCAGTCATAGGACTAGATAGCCTTGGATAATCCATGGCCCCTGCGTTGTCATTTTGTTGATTTCATTTGAACTTTTGGCAGTTTGCCACCACGACTCTTAAAAAATGGAGCTATGAAATGGACATTCATAAATGTACTTGCCTGTTTTATTTCATATCTTACTCTTATACAAGGCCATTCGTATGTCCTAAATGAATTATTGTAATTTATTTATTTTTTTATTCTTATTTTTTTTGCATTCTAAGATGTTGTTGCAGAGCAGTTGGGGTGGAGAGAGAAAGAGGAAGGGACACAAGGATAGAGTGGGAGGACAAGGAAAGGGAGAGTGGGGCATGGCCAAGGCCCATGGCACCCCCTCATTCTGGCAGAGGAGCCCAGAGACCTTCTGGTGGTGGCTCAGTCGTGTGTGGGCTGGATGCGGGTGTCGGGGGGGCCGAGGGCCTCAATCATGACCTGGGGGAAGCCCACACTCCGGCTTGGGAGCCCAGCGTGCTTCCAGCAGCAGCTCAATGGTCATCACTGGGCTGGATGCAGATGTTGGGAGGTATGTAGCTGAGGCCCTCAGCCCACTCCCTACCCCGGCTTGGGAGCCCAGAGACCTTCTGGTCCTTCTGGTCTTTCTGTGTTTCATAGGTGTTCTTTGGTGGTGTTAGGCCTTTACTGGTTAATATCAAAATTTTGTCTCTGATCTGTGGGTGTTTTGTTTTTCTTTCAGTTCTGTGTTAGATTATTAGCTACCACCACCACTTAAATTCTGCACTGGAACTAATTTGTTGTCATGTGGTTACTTCTAAAATGGGGGAACTTCCTGTGGGGACCAGCACTTGAGTCCTGTGATTGAACTAAATTGCTGCTTTGCTGCTGATTCACTGACGAAGGCTTTTTGTGCAGCTCCAGTTTTAATTGTTGACCTTGTAATAAGCACTTCCAGGTCTTGTGAGGTCTGGTACACCCTGGTTGTGTGGAAACTCTGGTCTGGGCCTGAGTTTTTTTAGCAAACTGCACCTACTGCCATTCTGTATTCTTCACCAGTCTGCAGTAAGTGATTCTGTGCTGAATGGGGGGCAGATCAGCTGTCCATGTTGTGCCTCAATGTGCCCGTCCCCACCACCACCCACACTCCAAACACTTCCCATAGGATCAGCCATGTGCTGGTACCTTGCAATGACTCACTGGCCTCTGAGTGACTCTTATTTTCAGTTGTCTGTGGCCCCTCACTCCTCTGTGGGTCCACAGGAGCCCTGTCAGTGGTCTAGCTGGCCTGGGGGTCACCTAGGACCTCTTCTTCCCTGCAGCCTCCAAGCAACTTCATACGAAGGGCACAGCTGTGGCTTTTGCCACTCTTGCTCCATGTGCTCAGCAGCTCAGCCTTGAAGTGGTTAGGGCTTGAAATGGTTGGAGCTTGAAACAGTCGGAGCAATCCTTTCTTTCTCTCGTCATGGCTTCTCCCACCTTCATGTACTCCATAGGTCTCTCCTCCTCTTCCCCTGAGCTCTAGTGGCCCCAGCTTGGCAGTCTTTGCTTTTTTAATAATTGTAAATTGGTCGATCATGGGAGAAAGTGACACTGGATATCCTCTATTCCACCATCTTGACCAGAAGTCTGTCATTTATTTTAAAATTTACTTTCCTAGTATTTGTTATCTGAAGTTCATGCTGACTTCCCAGTTCGCGTTGGACTCATGATAAACTAGCATTTTCCTTCTGTGGAAATACTTATTCCTCCATAATTAATACACTGGGTTTTCTTCTAAGCAACTTTTTACTGTTTGGTACTAATTATTAATATTTCTCTTTAAACTTATTTTTAATTCAGTGCTTCTCCAAGAAAGCATTTGCTGAAAGGTGGGAAGTGGTGCCAACAGGAAAAATTGCTAAAAAGCCTTAAGAGATGAATGCATAATATGTGAATGCATAATAGTCCAAAGTCTTAGCTATCCAATGCTGTACTTTTATTAGTCACCACACTTTGAAATGATCAGAAGAACAGTGGTAGGCTAACAATGAATAAATTCACATTCAACTGAAATATAAAACAGAGGGACATTTTACTAGTTTAGAAAGTGATATCCATTTCTAGATTCTAAAATGTCTGTGTCTGCAACATAAGGCCAGGATTCAGGATGTCCAAGAAGCTGAATTATTTATCAGGAGATTACTTAGCAAAGAGAGGTAAATTATCTTGAGGACTACTTCATCCAGATCATGGAGAGATATGTTGGGCTATCCCTGATGCATAGTAAAGATTAACTCTCTTGAGGACTAAATTACCAATGACCCTACTTTCAACATCTTTTTCTGTTGAACATCTTTCTATACACACTTTGGTATAAAGTTCGTGTCTCTAAGAAGGGCTTTTCTATGCTAGCCACGTCTTCAGTTGGTACATTCTTTCTTTAGCTGTGTTAATTCCGCTAATTAAGCTAGGGAGCTGTTACCATAAAAGTGGCTATTACTAATGCTATAATAGACACTATGTCTCCTGCAACACATATTGATTTAACTAGTTTAATTCTCTGAAATCATATTTCTCTTGTCTGAGTAGATGGAGAATCTATGATAGCTCCTGATACATCATTAACTTCAGGAAACAAGATGCAGCTTGTTTTCAAACTGCTGTCTCAAATAAGCTTCTTATTAATTATTCAACTCTAGTATTGTTGTGTATGGCGGATAGTCCCCTGTGTTCAAAAGGAGGGTAAATAACTGTGTGGCAGGATCTTAGAAGAACATTTTAAAACTAATTTTTCCAAATTGAGCCATCAGGTGGCAGTGTTATTCAAAGCCAGATGTTTGGTAGTGGCCATGTTAAGGTTTTGTTTTATACTTAAGGTAAAATTTTCTCTTACAGTTTTCCTAATTTAAATAAAGAAACAGTTAATGGTTCTCCCACATATTTTTAAATTATCTATTATTAAATAATGACTTCCAAACTCTGATCCTAAACTCTAAGAGTGTCACCTTATACATGTGTAGGCACTTCTCAAAGAAAACAATGTACTCTGCAAATAAAAACAGAATGAGATTACTTGGTTTATATACTACAATGTTATCTCTGCCACCTGAACAGGTGGGATCAATGTCTTTGGCAACTAGAATAATAGCATGCCACATCTCTTCAAAGCAATTCAACATGGACAGCCAGTCTCCTAGCTAAGTCCTATGCAGCTGAGATATGCAAAATGACATGCTTGTGCAGTCTCTGGAGGGCAATATAGACTACCAAAAATCAATGTCTTGGGGCCGGCCCGGTGGCGCACTGCTACAGTGCGCTGCTTGGGAGCGCAGCGGCGCTCCCGCCGAGGGCTCGGATCCCACATACAGACCGGCCGCTCACTGGCTGAGCGAGGTGCGGGCGCAGCACCTAGGGTTGTGGTCCCGTTGCCGGTCCCGGTCCGGTACGGGCGCGACACTGAGGGTTGCGATCCGTTGCGGCTCGGATCCCACATACAGACCGGCCGCTCACTGGCTGAGCGAGGTGCGGGCGCAGCACCTAGGGTTGTGGTCCCGTTGCCGGTCCCGGTCCGGTACGGGCGCGACACTGAGGGTTGCGATCCATTGCCGGACACGAAAAAAGACAAAAAGGAAAAAAAAAATAAAATAAATAAAATCAATGTCCTGGGCCTCATTGGATTAGCATACTTCCCACTTTTTCCTGTGCAGAATATTGGGCTTTATTGTTAAATGTCCTCAGTTTTATGAAGGGTCAATATAATATCACTTAGCGCCATGAGTCTTCTAGGCCCAGTGTGTTGCAGACATGCAAATGTTTGAGACCTGCAGAAAAAAAATATTGCCTCTAAACTATAAGAAGAAAACTGCCAAATCAAATTCAATAAATATTTCTTTAAATGTCTGTAAAAGTTAACATTATAATTAATATTCACATCATTGTTAGAATTAATATTCATAAACATCTCCACATTTGAAAACAATTTATAGAACAGATTTCTCTTTGCAAGAATTCCTTAAAAACATGTGACAACTCCCCAGATATCCAGCCTTCGAGGCCCTTTTGTCTACAAGAGTATAAATTTCTCCTATGAATGCAGACCAGTTTCCATTAGCATAAAAAAATTAGAATATTTTAATTAAATTAAATATTTACATGCCAAAAAAAAAGTGGCTCTTGACATCATCACTTCCAAAATAGCTCAGAATTTGTCTCCTCTCAACTCTCAATGGTTACCCCTCCAATCCAAGTCACCATCTCACTCTTAAACTGTTGCAAGAGCTCTCCCGATTGGTCTTCCCGTTTTTCCTTTTGCATGTCTCTAGTCCAGGACCCATACAACAGCCAGGACAATCTTTTTCAGAATTAATTAGACTCCTGCTACTGACCATTACAGAATAATTGGTACCAAACTTACCCTTCCACTATAAACAACTATAGAACTTGAAAAGATATATGAGGCACTGGTTTTAGGTATCAAACAATAGGCAGCACAGGACTGGTGATCCTTGAGAGAAGGGATGAGCCCCACAATTACCCCAGCGTTTTGCCTAGGGACACTCTCCTGCTATGGTGCTGGGAAGTGATACCTAAACAGACTGGTAGTGTGGCTGAGTTAAGGAAACAGTGACCCAAGTTCTGGGCTGCAGGGTCCAACCATCCTTTTGCTCACTGTACACCAGCACTTCCGGTCTTCTTTCTGATCTTCAAACACACCAAGCTCTTCTCCTCTCAGGACCTTTCTATTTACTGTCCCCTCTGACCAGAGCACTCTTCCTTTTCTTCACATGCCAGGCTCCTTCTCATTCTTCAGGTCTTAAATTTCACTTCTTGAGAGCCAATGTCCCTAGCCAGCCAGTCCAAAGTAGATGTTTTTCCCTCCCCATCCCCCATCATTCTCTGTGTCACCAGTTCCTTACTACATATACTACACTTACTACACACACTTACTCCACATACAACAATTTGTGATCATGTTTTTTTTTGGGGGGGTGGTATTTATTCATTTATAATCTGTCATCTGCATTAGCAACATGTAACCTCCAGCTGGGACAGGGATCATATCTATTTTACTCTCCCTTATGTACCCAATGTTTAGCAATTAGTAGTACTCAATAAATATTGGTTAAATAGATGGATCTCCAATTCTAAAATAATTTTACCTAAGGAAGGATTAACTAATTCATGCATACTTTGTTCTCTAGATGTTTTTCCTGGTGACATCTAATTTACACTTCATTCAGAAAAGTGCATGTTCAGGGGCCGGCCCCATGGCGCACTGCTACAGTGCGCCACTTGGGAGCACGGCAGCGCTCCCGCCGAGGGTTCGGATCCCACATACAGACTGGTTCCCGCTCACTGGCTGAGCGAGGTGCGGGCACAACATCGAGGGTTGCGATCCCGTTGCCGGTCCCGGTCCGGTATGGGCGCGACACTGAGGGTTGCGATCCGTTGCCGGTCACGAAAAAAGACAAAAAGGAAAAAAAAAAAAAAAGAAAAGTGCATGTTCAGAAGTAGATAAGTAAAAAAAAAGTGGAAATTGAAAACCAATAGGTGTAGAACCTGTAGGTGTAGGGAAAGGCTACGTGGTGGAAATAATCTTCCATTAATTTCAGCTTCTCATCTAATTCATTGTATATTATCCCCCAATTTTGCTGCCAATCATTCACTTCCCTGGCCTTCTCCTTTCTCAGGAAAGAAGTATTGAAATTTCTTCAATAAGCAATATACTTATGTCTCCTTCAAGGCAGGAACAATGATTTATTAGTCTTTGTGTCCCCAGCATTTAGTACATTACACAGAGTCTGGGAAACACTCAGTAAATATAGAATGTATTAAATGTCCACACTTTCCAAGATAGTGTAAGAAATCTTAGGGGTTTTTTTTTTTTCTTTATTTTATTTATTGAATCGAAATCAATGGTACATATTTTGGGGGTTAATATTGAGGTATGTCGATCATATCAATATTACTAGCATATATATTACAAAGGTTGAACATTGAGATATGTTGATTAAATCAATATTACTGGCATATATATTGTTATAAATTGTAATTATTCTTTATGCCCCTTGTCCAACCTCTCCCCTTCCCCCATTGCATCCCCCTGCCCCCTCTAATTGCCCTAGTTTTCTTCTCTCCTTCTGAAAGAATAATGGTTACTGTTAACTTGTTGCCTAGATGATCTGTCCTATGCTGAGAGATGTGATCAGGTCCCCCAATATTATCATAGAGCAGATGCTTCTTCTGTCACTCTGAAATGGGTTTTGTGGAAAGAGACATCCTCTTCTTTTCTTTGTCTCTGCTGGTGACTCTTCTTGTGTCAATGCACTCCAGTGGTTGGCGGACCACCTGCGTGGTGGCTGTGGCGTCTAGCCACTTTTGCAGCAGCCATGGTTATTGCAGTGGCTGTGGTGGGCCACCCACATGGAGGTGCAACTTTTGGCATGCTCCTTGGCACTGGCGATATGCCTGGTTGTGGGGTGTGTCTGGTCCCCTTCTCCATGGCTGTAGTCCCTGGGCAGGCCCCAAGGCTCTGGCGCCATGTGCCTGGTCGTAGGAGAGGGGTCCAGTCCCCTTCTCCATGTCCCGGGTCCCTGGGAAGGCCCTGAGGTACTGGTGCAGTGTGCCTGGTTGTGGGAGGAGGGTACGGTCCCCTTCTCCATGCCTCGTGTACCCAGGTGGGCCCCAAGGTGCTGGCATTTTGTACCTGGTGTGGGAGGAGGGTCCAGTCCCCTTCTGCATGCCTCTGGGCCAGGCGGGCCCCAAGGTGCTGGCACAGTGTCCCTGGTTGTGGGAAAGAGGTCCAGTCCCCTTCTTCTTGTTTTGGGTCTCTGGGTGGGCCCCAAGGTATTGGCGTGGTGTGCTTCGTGGTGGGAGGAGGGTCTAGTTCCTGGCTCCATGCCTCGGGTCACTGGGTGGGACTCAAGGCACTGGCTTGGTGTGCCTGGTTGTGGGAGAGAGGTCTGGTCCCCGTCTCCATGCCTTGGGTCCCTGGGTGGGCCATGAAGCTCTGACATGGTGTGCCTGGTTGTGGGAGAGAGGACCATTCCCCTTCTCCTTGCCCCAGGTCCCTGGGTGGGCTCCGAGGTGCTGCCATGTTGTGCCTGATTGTGAGAGAGAGGTCCAGTCCCCTTCTCCATGCCCTGGATCCCTGGATGGGCTCTGAGGTGCTGGCATGTTGTGCCTGGTTGTGGGAGGGTGGTCTGGTCCCCAACTCCATTCCCCAGATCCCTGGGTGAGCCCCAAGGCTCAATGTGCCTAGTTGTGGGAGAGAGGTCCAGTCCCCTTCTCCTTGCCTTGGGTCCCTGGGCAGGCCCCACGGTGCTGGCATGATGTGCCTGGTTGTGGGAGGGGGGGTCCAGTCCCCTTCTCCATGCTTCAGGTCCCCAGGCTGGCCCCAAGGCACTGGTGCAGTGTGCCTGGAAGTGGGAGTGGGGTCCGGTCCCCAGATCCAAGGCTCCAGTTCCCAGGCAGGCCCCAAGGTGCTGGTGGTGTGCCTGGGCCGGAATTAATTTTTTGTCCTTTGCTTCTAACATGGGGGAACTTCCTGTGGGAACCAGTACTTGAGCTGTGTGGTTGTTTAAATTGCTACTTTGCTGCTGTTTCCCTAGGGAAGGCTTTTTGTGCAGCTCAGGTTTAATGGTTGACTTTATAGGTACTTCCAGCTCTCCAGAGACCTGGTGCACCTGGATTGTGTAGACACTCTGATCTGGGCCTGAGTTTTTTCATCAAACTGCACCCCATGCAATTCTGCATTCCTGACCAGTCTCCTCTGAGTGGTCCTGTGCTAACTGGGGGTCAGATCAGCTGTCCTTGCTGTGTCCCAGTGTTCCCCTGGTGGGCACGTCTCCCCCACCGCCCCTGCTGCAAGCACTTCCCATGAGATGGTCCCTGCGCCTGTCACTTGCAATGACTCACTGGCATCTGAGTGGCTCCCTTTTTTCAGTTGTTCTGGCTCCTCGCTCCTGCGTGGGTCCACAGGAACCCTATTAGTGGTCTTGTCCTGGGGGCCGCCAAGGCCCTCTTCTCTCTTGCTGCCTCCAAGTAACGCCATCTGAAGGGCACAGCTGCGGCTCCTGCTGGCTCCTGCTCCATGCGCTCATCAGCTCGAGCCTTAAAGCAGCTGCAGCCCGAAATGCTCAGAGCAGCTTTTTCTTTCTCTCATCATAGTTTCTCCTTCCTTGGTGAACTCCAAAGGTCTCTCCTCTTCCCCTGAGCTCCAGCGGCCCCAGCTTGGCTGATGTTACATTTTTATAGTTGTAAATTGGTTGATTTGTGGGAGAGAGTGATGCTGGGAACCGTCTATTACATCATCTTTATTGGATCCCCTTAGAGTTTTATTTTTTACGAAAGATATCACGTATCTTTTTTCCAAACTTTTATATTAATTTTTAAATGTTCTAAGTAGCTTTGAGCAGAGACTGCTATCATTTTTACAAACTGTCAGTATGCTTTTGGTCAAAAATTGGAGAACACAGAAGAAAATAAAAAGAGCTGATATGTTTGGCAAAAATAAATAAATAAACGGTAACCTTTGAGTCTGTCAACTGATGAATGGATAAACAAAATGTGGTAAATCCATACAATGAAATATTATTTAGCAGTAAAAAGAAATGAAGTGATGATACATGCTACAACATGGATGAACTTTACAAAAAGAATGAGATTCTGCCATTCGCAGCAACATGTATGAGCTTGGAGAAAATTACATCAAGTGAAATAAGTCAGGCACAGAAAGAGAAATACTATGTCTTTGCTCACAAGTGGGAGCTAAGAAATAAAGAAAGACCATAATAAAACATTGAACTTTCAGAAAGAGAAAACAGACCTATCATTACTAGAGGTGGGAAAGGGGGAGAGGGAGACACGGAGTAATTGAGAAAGAGATACAAAAAGTAATTATGATTTGTTATGATGAACATGCTAATAATATTGATTTGATCATCACATACTGTACACAAATACTAATAGTCAACTCTGTACCCCATAAATATATATAAATAAAAATAATAAAAAATAAAAAATAATTATACTAAATGAAAGAGTGTGTCACAAATGACCACATATTGTATGATTCCTTTTATGGAATGTCCAGAAGCTATAGAGAAAGTGGATTGGTAGTTGCCTGGGGATGAGAAGGTTGGGAGAAATGGGGAGTGATTGCTAATGGGTATGGGTTTTAGGAGGGATGATGATGTTCTAAAGTTGATTCTGATAATACTTGTACAACTCTGTGGGTGTGCTAAAAGCCATTGAATTGTGTACTTTAAATGGGTGAATTGTATGTGAATTGTATCTTAGTAAGACTGTTTTTGGTTCTGGGGTTTTGTTTTGTTTTGTTTTGTTTTTTGACCAGTAAGGGGATCGCAACCCTCTGCACGGTGTGCGCACCGGCCATCCCTATATAGGTTCTGAACCTGCAGCCTCGGTGCTATCAGCACCTCACTCTCCTGAGTGAGCCACCGGGCCAGCCCAGTAAGACTGTTATTTAAAAAAAAGGGCCGGCCCGGTGGCGCACTGCTACAGTGCGCCACTTGGGAAGCGCGGCGGCGCTCCCGCCCGAGGGTTCGGATCCCACATGCAGACCGGTTCCCGCTCACTGGCTGAGCGAGGCGCGGGAGCGGTGCCGAGGGTTGCGATCCCGTTGCCGGTCCCCGGTCCGGTACGGGGGCAACACTGAGGGTTGCGATCCGTTGCCGGACACGGAAAAAGACAAAAAGACAAAATAAAAAAAATAAAAAAAAAAGATAACCTTTGAATTTGCTTTTTATACAAAGAGGCCAACTGAATGCTGGAGATTTGTTGTAAGCTCGTTTTGATTAATAGAATTTAGATGTATTAAATATATATATTTTTTAATAGTATAGACGCATAAGTACCAATTTCTTAAGAAAAATATGCTAATCATAAGAAATGATAAACATTTCCCCAACGTTTTTATATTGGTTTGTTTTAGGAATAATTGTTTCTCATTCAGTAACATAATGTAGGGCCTTTGTGAGATGAGTATCATCTCAAAGGAGACTAACTGAGCAATAATTCAAAATCAGAAATATTATTAAAGCAAAATTCTAAGTACATATTGTGTTCAAATTAATATGGGTTGTTATCTTTCAGTCAGTGGAACCTAGTGAAGTGAAACATGGAACTTCAACATCAGGACCAACATCAGTAGTTGCTGAACCGCCCAGTATTGAAAAAGAAGTAGACCCCACCAGCATCCCTACTGCGATCAAGTACCAAGATGACAATTCTCTGGCTCATCCTAATGTAAGATCCTTTAAACCTTAAGAATATCAACTGAAGTCTAGCTGAAGTTCTAATTCTGGTTTAGCTGTAGTGTGTTCATTGACTGACTGTGGTGATGTCACTAACGTATTTTGCTGTTTTCTGTGAAATGGTGTGATTGTACTTTGTCTCAGAAAAGTTGTAGAATATCGGGCCGGCCCAGTGGCGCACTGGAGAGTGCGCCGCCTGAGAGCGCGGCGGCGCTCCCACCGAGGGTTCGGATCCCATGTGGAGACCGGTTCCCGCTCACTGGTTGAGCGCGGTGCGGGCGCAACACCGAGGGTTGCGATCCCGTTGCCGGTCCCCGGTGCAGGCGCGACACCGAGGGTTGTGATCCCATTGCCGGTCCCCGGTGCGGGCGCGACACCGAGGGTTGTGATCCCGTTACCAGTCAGTATAAAAGATTTTTAAAAAAAAGGAAAAAAAAGAAAAGTTGTAGAATAAAACTTCACAAAAAAGGTGCAAAATTGTTAACCAGTGGTGTTGATATTAGTCCTTTTACTCCAAGACTTTCCGAACATTATTAATTCCAAATAGGTGGTCTTCAATTAAGAAGTCATCAAGAGTTAAACAGTATCCAAATCTTGTGCTGAGAGATATATTCTATAAAGATTATTTGTGTCATATTAGGTCAAATCTGTTATTGACAGACAGTAACATTTTTTTTCTTTTTCTTTTCTTGTTTCAGTTATTTATTGAGAAAGCTGATGCTGAAGAAAAGTGGTTCAAGAGATTAATTGCCCTTCGACAGGAAAGACTAATGGGCAGTCCTGTGGCCTAACTAATATACATATGGTTAAATTGACAGTAACATTGGAAATTTAGGTTTTTAAATCCCATATTAACTTTTTACTCTTAAAAAGAATTTAGCTGATTATGTAAAAACGTAATCTCATTTCATTCTTCTGTCATGTTTCCTTGAATATTTGTTGATTTGAACTGAATCGAACACTGAATACTAAAACTAGGGTAAAATTTAAGAATGCATGAAAATGTTATACTGTTAATAAAGCTAATTATAAAAATATCCATGTTAAAATAAATGGTACACAATAGTGTTGCTTAGTGCAATTCAAAAAATTTCAAGTTGTCATTTAGAACACAATTTTGATTAATCATGCATATATAAGAATCAAATTACATGCTATAAATATGAGATCTCATCTTCCATGTATTATGAAACCATGTTTGAATCTTTTATTTCACCTTACTGTAATTTTTAGGCACAATAAAAATTTTTAGGCACCCTAAACAATCTAAGGAGAATGAGCATGATGTAAAACTTAAAGGAATAACATGCATATTAAAATTTTTTCTTGAAAATTAAATAAATTGATGATTTTTACTTAGAGATCAGTTTCTACTAAGGTGCTCCTTTGAAACACTTTAGCAGATCCTAACTCATTCCTTCAGAAATCACATGTTCATGCTAGACCTAACCAGTTGGCCAAATACTCATGATGGGTAAGTCATTTCTGAGAACACTAGTAAGAACTCTCACTTCAGTCTTACTTAACCAACTGCTATTCCCTGTGTAGGAAGCCAGCTAATTGTTGTTTTGATAGGGCTATCTTTCATTGTAGAATACCTTCCTCTAGTAGCTGAATGACAGTCAACTGTGCATTCCATACTGAACATGCCAGAGATAAGGACTTTTAGGCCTTGCTTTACACAACTGGTTTTCAACTGCCGACATGAGTTTTCCCTTTTCTATTTTGTTCTGTTGTCCAGTCTCACTCTAATTTAGTCTCTATGAAGACTATAGCTCAGAACACAAAATCAGCATGAAAAGTCCTTAAAATAGGATTACCATCATATAGGATATTTTAATGCCGTCTTTTTTATATTTCTGGCCTACTAAAATTCTAATCTCTATTGGAAACGAAAAATATAAAGAACCTAGGCTGAATTGCAAACGGTATGAAATACACTGATGATGAAATACTTGTTTTCATACAAACATGTTTTTTCCATTCTAAATAGATGCTAGTGTTGTTTTTATCCTTAGCTATAACTGAAAGTACCAAGTATGAATTCAGATTTGTGTGGTTTTTAATATAGATATACAAATTTTTAATGACTTAAAAAGAGGGATTATGGTTTCTGAAAAATTTGGATTTTCTTCTTTGCATAACCTGTGAACTCTGAAAGTAGTATCACCCTCTTGGAAAGTGTATTTTAGTGGTCTGGGCAAAAATATAGATTGTCACTTGGGCCACTAGTGATTCTCTACAGAAACTGGACTAGGCAGTTTTCTCAATATGCCTGACATTCCTCATCTATAAAGTAGTGAAAATAGGATCTACTTTAATTATACTTAACACCAGTGTTCCTCTGTGGCAGGTACCCCATATATAGAAGCTTGATCTTCAATAGATTTGTATTTTTTTAAAGCTAAATTTTTCGTGGAAAATAGAAAATCAAATTTTTTTTAAAAAATGAACTAAGCTCTTGTCCCTGCAGGAACTCAATGACTTCCCTCCTTCCTTATTTCCAACCTGATTTATTTTGATAATTAACTTTGTTTACCTGTGTTCCTGTCAAAAACCACAATATTACAACACAAGCCAAATCAAATTTAATGAGAAAGACTTCATAGAACACTATCAAACATATCACCAAACTCAAGTTAGGTGATGCAGCCCAGCCTTTTTTAATATCCTAATGTCATGAGCCTATAAAACAGAACAACCTCTTTCATGTCGCTTGATTAATGATAACAATTTGGACTTACATGAGACCTTAAGTGTTTTTTTGAACACTGATATCTTACAAAATGATGGCTACTAATAATACAAGTTGGGTTTTCATTTCTGACTTCTGAGTGCAGTCTTAGGGAAAATAGTATAAGATCAGTATTTCTGGCACTCCCTAATTATGAGGAGGCAGATACCTAAAGAAATGAGGACAAAACACTGAGTCGTTCACCTACTTCAGCATCCTAGCATGTAAAATGAGGATACTAATAGCAGACCTGCCTACTTTGATTTTTCAGTAAAAGGGCATAAAAGAAAGCTCTTCATAGAAAAAAGTATACTCTTTATGCCAAGGGAACATTTTGACGTGGTTGACATCCTATTGAAATATGCAACAAATACTTGTACGGATAATGATTTGAAAAGCTACACTCCAACTTCAGTGTACATTGTATGTATGTTCTTTAACTGCCGTGGTCAATAGTCTCCATCCCAACTTTGTCCTTAGACTTTTCTGATCTCCCTCCCTGCCAAGGCCATAAGAAACCCTACTTCCTCTGCAGGTAGTGACCTACCATCTACTTACTTGAGGAATGTAAGGTCTTCTTCACTTCACGGTCAGATTTACCCATTTAGTCATTAACATCATTTTGAGTACCTGGTTTATGTTGGGCACAGTAAAGAGTAGGTACTTGGGGGATCCTGCCCTCAAGAGTCTTAGTTATGAAGTCCAGACATGTAAATGATGTAAGAGCCATCATAGTACTTGGTGGCAGAGGAGAGGACTTGGATGCAAAGAGAGAAATTACTGTGAGTTAAAAAATTAAGGAAAACTTTATGGAAGAGATCACACTGAAGTGAGACTCAAAAGATAAGAAAGCTGGATCCACAGGAGCTCACGGTCACCAATTTGCATCTTCCTGATAGTGATTTTAGAAGGTAGAGACCTGCTGCAATTCTAACCTAAGGAAAGAGTCCCTCTCCCTCTCATGAAAGACCCAAAGAGCCCTGCTTCTCAGTCTTATCAAAAATCCAAGCAAACGTCTAGGTTCCTGGTCACCCTCTGACTATCTGTGACCATTTCTTCCTTCTGGTGGAGAATCAGCTTAATAAGTCTTTATTTGGCCACTAGCATCAAATAATCTTGCATTACTGCTGCTTTTCAGCCAAGAAAACATGAGGTTCTGCAATGGTAGCTGCAAAGAGATCTTCAGTGCCTCTAAGAAAGAATTGCATCTGCCAATGAGGGCTTGCACAGTCATATGGACCACTGTGTGTTCCCTGATACTCTATTTTTCCACTCTGCTATTACAGAAAACATCATTTTGGAGCTAAAAGATGCAATTCACTTGACTGTGGTTAGGTCCCTCCCCAAATTTACCTTTGGTTTTGGCATCAAGTAAAAATTTTTAAGTGACCAAATAAGATGGTAACAAAAACTGGAAATGACACAAGACATAGGAGATTTGTTGGTCAGTAAGCTGTAGATGAGTTGATCTGGAATGCTTGTACTCATGTTACTCCTTCCTTTCCTCCTTTCCCTACCCTGACATTCCTTGTGAGCATTATTACAAAAGAGATTTTAAACCAGATCTTGGCCATTACACAATTGATACAGTGCTTGGATTATTTAGACAATTTTTAAATGTCATCCTATAAGTCTTACTCTATGGAATTCCTTTATGGAATAATGGAACAGTCAGGCCTTCTGATAAGAAAACATTTGAGTCTTTACAGCAAAGCAGGAATAAAAATGGGGGGGAAAGAACACCTTGTAAATTCTGTAATCATCTCAACCTTTTATCATAGGGATGGACGCTGATCAATATATTCAGCTCTATTTGGTGTATTTGGTGGGGCTTTTTTTCCTAAATCAAAGAAAATGCCCTGTCATAGTAGAGTTCTAAGTTGTTTTTGCTACCACTGTATCTCCAGAATCTGGCCCAATGCCTGACACAGAAAAGTTCTCAATAAATATTTTTTTAATGAGGGAAGAATTAATTTGCCCATCTCAAGTGGGAAATCTATTTAGCAGTCTTGTTATTTAAATTACTCAAGCTATTTGGAGCCAGTGAAAAAATAAATGAATGAATTTCATAACCAAATTAGTTTGGTTTCTCTGATTTATCTCTCTCAAGGTCTCTGAGCTGACAGAGGCCTTTGGATTTCATGGGGAAGCAAAGAGTATGTGGTGCCTTCCCTACTGCCTCGGGCACATACAACACAGGGGACAGAGTTTAAACGAAGATCTTATTAGTCGTGCACTTGCCCCAACTTTCTTTCTGGTTTAATTTTTCTACCACGTAAATATTTCAAGTGATGTGGATGTGGTCATTCAGGGTCCACCTTCTGGCTCCTGTGATTGCTTTCCTTCCAAAGGTGTAGGTCAATTTTCGAGAAATAAAGGCTACCAATATAGTAAGACAACACTTTAAACTCAACAGTGTACTGTTTTATTTTTAGGTCTTGAGAAGGAATGGCAAAATGATCCTGCTGCAATTCTCAGAGTGATGAACTGAGCTGACCCTCTCTTAGCACCTTGTAACATGGTACTCGGGCTTAAATCCCACAGTGTAAAAACCATAATATAGTGCAGACTCCCTTCACAATCTTTTTAAAAATGAACCACTAAAATCCCATGCCTTCAGTAAAAGCCGTAGCTACAGTCTATCTACCCTGTACATGTTCCAAAAAAATTGTTATAAACTTAAAATGGAATTGAAAAACAAACAATTGAGAAATAAATGTTTTCCAAATACCAGCACAATGGATTAAATGACTATATTAAAGATGGAGTAGATTTTTAAAACAAATTCTATAACTTCTTAGCCATATTATAGTTTTCCTCTTTCCTGTTTCGGCTATAATGAGTGCAGTTGTTCTGGAGTAGATTTCATATGATAACTAATTGATTAATAGTTTGAACAAGTACTTTTTTCAAAATGCTATGTATTTGAATCAGCCGCAATCTAATTGCATGAGATGAAACCGGAAGGTCATCCAAAATTATAGTCTCTGATAAATATACATTCCTCCATGTTCGAAATGTTTTATAAAGGAAAGATATGATATACCTACCCCAGAGTACAGATAGTCATCCAAGCCCTGTGGTACTTAACAGCTGCTCCATCAAAAACACTCAAACCTTCAAGGAGAAACTCATTTTCCATTTAATACTTGTTCTCCTACACCCATACTCGTGTTTCAAAGGTCATTTTCAGCAAAGGTGCTCAGAGACTTTTAACACACCTTTCTTATAATTAACAATAGGGACAGTGAGAAGTGATTGGTAAATAGGTTATCGTTCACCACAGCCTAAAAAATACCAGAGAGTTTCTATTTGGAGTCTTTAACTTGAAGTTCCAATTTCTAAGTATTTTTATCTTGTTATAATAACTGTACCACATAATTTCAATAGATATTGTTCAACTAATTTCTAACCTTAAGAGTGATAAAAAAAATTTTTTCTTATTTTCTGAAAAACCTATTTTGGAATTGCCTTAATCTGTGACAAGAATCACTGTCCCTTTACTAACAAAGGCAGCGTAGATCTGAACTGTATCTTTACTTTGGGAGATTAAAAAAACAAAAAGACAATCTAATGTTTAAATGTCGATGAGGATTTAAATATTGGATTCCAGTTCAAATAATGGAATTGTAAATTAAATATGATGGCCACCATTTTACTAAACTAATTATGTTTCTGCTAGGTACTTCAAAATGTTCTCAATATCATTTATATATTTTTTCTATAAATTATGTAATTTAAATATTCCAGCTAGCAAATGGCCACATATAATTTATTAAATTTGCTCATTTGCTAGCCTTGTATAGATAAAGGAAACATCCTGATAAAAGGATATACAAAATGAAAATCATATCCTGAATTAAGCTTTTTCTTAAGTGATATCTTCCACATTTTTGTGATTTGGGTGTTTTTTTTGTTTGTTTTAGTTTTTTTTTTTTCATTTAAAAATGCTAAAAAAACACAAAGGGAAAGGAAAGTCATCCATATGCAAACAACTTTGGAATGTAAAGAAAGTCTGCCCCCCTCCTATCCTGCTATTTCATCTCTCCCTCCTAGGTGACCATTCTGAATAATTTTCTCCAACTTCACCCTGTGCCTAAACAAATATATCTGTATAGAGAGGCATTTACACATAGGCTTGCTTTTCAGATCATGAAATCATTGGAGACCATGAGAAACATTTTCGTCTGCAGTTAACTTTTTTCCCTGATTATATATCTTGGATAACTTTCCAAAGCAGTACATCTATATGCCTCACAAACAGAATGGTTGTGTGGGTACATGAAGTACAGTCTCTACTGAATGCATATCACTTTTGACACCATCGTAAAGTCAGAAAATCATTAGTCAAACCATCTCAGGTCGGTACCATCTGTATATCAGTCTCTTCTTCAAATCACTTAACTAAAAAGTCAGTTTGCAATTAGGACAAATTGTATGTATGTTAGTACTCTCCATCATCCCTTCAGAATCATTCTTCACTCTTTTTTTCCCTGCAGTGTCCCAGGAGGCTGACCATTGCAGACTGCAACATCCAGTTGCCCTTGCTTTCTGGCTTTGGGTTGCATTTGGCCAGTAGGAGGCACTAGCAGGAAATCAAAGAGGAGGAGGAGAGAGAATTGGGTATCTACCTCTGCTGGGCCATGTTTCAGTGTGGCTGCTGCCCTAAGGCCAAAACTCTTGTAAGCCAGCTCCTCTCTACAGGATACAGCTCCCTCCTCTTGCACCTTTAGACCTACAGCTGAAACAGTTACCTGTAGCTACTACTCCCTGATTGGTTCACTTAACTCGGCCCACATCTCTGTATATACTGACTTCATTAAACTCTTTTTAGTGTGTCATCTGTTTCCTACTGGGATGAAAGCTGATAAAATTATCTCCAAGATCAGTGTATCATTTAGGATTAATTAAGTATATCAATTGGTTTGGGTTTTATAAACACAACAGCAACAACAAATAGTGGCTTAAATAAGAAAAACATTTTATCTCTCAAGTGAGTGACATTTAAAGGTAGGCTTCAGACATCAAAGATTGGGGCTCTGGTTTCACAGTCCCCAGTAGATGGCTTAGTCTACCATGTGTCTCAAGATAGCTGCTAAAGCTCTGGCCATCAGGCCCACATTCCACATGGCCACATTCCAGGCAGCATGAAGCACGCACTCTCTCTCTTCTGAGGAGATTCAAAAGTTAAAATTACAGGAGACATAAATGTATATCTCATCATTTGTAACTTATTCAACTGACTATTCTCTTGTAAAAGAGATTGGGAAATGTAGTATTTCGATTCGTTCATCCATAGCAGAAAATATACTGATAATTAGGAATCATAAAAAAATATTTCCTTTGGGCCGGCCCGGTGGCGCACTGCTACAGTGCACCGCTTGGGAAGTGCGGCAGCGCTCCCGCCGAGGGTTCGGATCCCACATACAGACCGGTTCCCGCTCACTGGCTGAGCGAGGTGCGGGCACAACACCAAGGGTTGTGATCCCGTTGCCGGTCCCGGTCCGGTACGGGTGCGACACTGAGGGTTGCGATCTGTTGCCAGACACGAAAAAAGACAAAAAGGAAAAAAAAAAAGAAAAGAAAATATTTCCTTAAAAAATATAGAAAAATCTTGAAAAAGAAGCTAGCTACATAGCACATCTACCCATTTGTATTTCCATTAACTCAGAAAACAATTTCATGGAATACTGCCTGGTGGCATAATCCCTTTGACAGTTTTCCAAAGGCTACTAGACAAACACCCTTTTCATGAAGTTATCTTAAGTAGTAACAGCAATAGCTTTCTGTACAAACATTTCAAATCACAAAGCGAGTGAGTGACATTTAAACCTGGAGAATTCCTAATCATTTATCCTCAGTTCTCTATTCCGGGTCAATACTAACTGGTCAGTTAAGAGTAGTCTCTAAAGCTGAATGTATTCCATTTAGAGAAATCTGGCATGAATGTTTCAGCTCGACTTTCTGACATGATGGTGTGATCTCTTGGGGTGAGGGTACAGGGGAAAGGAGGCACCAGATCATCAGTTTAACTCTGGTGCCTGATTACCTCCTTGACAATTTAAGTAGTTTCCATGTCTTTACTCAACTAAGCTTTTCCTCCTTTAAAGGAGGATAAAAAGAGCTTTTCACTCATCTTTGCTCAATTCCATTTTAATTCTACATTTACCAACCAATCTTTGGTCTGTGGTTTCTGTCTCTACTAGCGGGGCCTTTCTGTCAATAAATATTTTAATTTACTAAGGATTGGATTAACCAGGTTATGATCTTATGTGAGTGAAGCAATAAGTTTGAATTTTTTTAAGCCTATGCTTGGTCTTGAAAAGCCAAGAAAAACCATCTACAGAAAATGAGAGGCGAAGTCTGCCTCTCTGTCCTTAGGAGAAAAGGTTGAAAAGGTTCTGCCAATGCTTCCGCTCTTACCTGGTCAGTTCATCAATGTAGCAGACCAGCTAGCAATTAGGGGCAGAAGCCCCAGCTAGTAATAGAAGTTCGTTTGCCTGAGCATCCCCTTGCTTATATTTCTGGGGGACAAAATGGATCAGCAACTCCAGCGTTAAGCCACAGGTAACAATATGTAGTAGAGTATTTGTTACCCTTTGTGATGGCTTTAAAACATGTCTGCAAATTCTTCAACACTTCTTCCATCAAGAGGTGGGGGATCTATGTGCCCTTACTTCCTTTTTTTTTTTTTTGTCTTTTTTCGTGTCCGGCAACGGATCGCAACCCTCAGTGTCGCGCCCGTACCGGACCGGGACCGGCCACGGGATCGCAACCCTCGGTGTTGCTCCCACACCTCGCTCAGCCAGTGAGCGGGAACCGGTCTGTATTTGGGATCCGAACCCTCGGCGGGAGCACCACCGCGCTCCCAAGCGGTGCACTGTAGCAGTGCGCCACCGGGCCGGCCCTATGTGCCCTTACTTCAATCTGGGTCAATCTCAGTGACTGGGCTTGTAACCAACAGAATGCAACAGAAGTGGCACAGCATAACTTCCAAGACTAGTTTAGGAAAGATTTATGCTTACTTCTCTTAGGATGCTCACCCCTGAAGCCCTGAGATGTCTTATAAAGTGATCAACTACTTTGGGGCTGCCATGTTGTGAGAAAACCCAGTCACTAATGAGAATCTGTATGTTGGTGCTTTAGCTAACAGTCCCAACTGAGTTTCTAGCCAACAACCAGCATCAACCACCAGACATATGAGTGAAGACTCCTCCAGCCATAGAGTCTTCCCAGTTGAGGCCCTAGAGATAAGCCATCTTCATCTCCCTGTGGAGAGTACTAACATTAATAAAACAAATGTATTTCACAGGACCTAACTTTTTAGAATTACACACAGAAATGTTAAGCTTGCGAAAGACAGGAAACTTTCCCGGGCTAAAGTCTCTGTTGTAGATAAAGAATTGTAACTCAGCAAAATTGCTGGCTCTGAGGGCAGATGTCCTTGGTGCAGCTTAACCTACTGATTGTTGTTAAGATATGTTGAGGAAGCTGCTTGATAGTTGTCTAAATATGCTGAGGAAATTGCCATAGGGAAAGAAAATGTTTGCTAAGGACAAGCTGTTTGTTGGTGGATCAACTTAGTTTTTTACAGATTGCATTCTGGAATGTCACATTGTTAATTTTACTGCTGTTACTAGTTTTACACTGCCTTTGTTTTTATCTCTTTCTTTGATGATTGAATCAACTGATTTTTTGTGTGTGTGAAACTCCCATGTCTTTAAAATAAAAGAGAGAAGCTAACTTTGAATCAGGGCTGTCACATTCAGCTTTCTCCTTCGAACAGGGGAGTTGCTGAAGTGCAGTCACTTCGGGCCTCTCGTGGCATGCATTGTGCTTTGAGTAATCCTTTTTTTTGTCTCCATTACACAGAGGGAAGTGTAACATCTCCCTGTCTAGATTCCTTACCCACAGAATCTGTGAGCATAATAAAATGGTTGTTTTATACCACAATGTTTAGGGAGTGGTTTATGACATAGCCATACTAACCAAAACACCAACTCTATTTTGTCACTGAAAATCTGGTTGAACCACACACTCATAAATACTGATGTTTATATGAAGGTCTACTTAAAACTGAGTGACTGCTACCATCAGCAGAGGGGCTTCATGGCGTGGTGCTATGAAAATGAGCTGTAGAGTTAAACCTCAATTGTGGCAAGCAACCTCCTTAGCTCCCTTTCACAATCTAGTAAACAGGATAGTAATCTCTACCATGCAGAGTTCCTGTGTGAATTAGAGTTTGTGTGTAAAACACTCAGCACAATGCCTAGCAAAGGAAAACAAATATTTTTTAAATAGTTAAAAAGATCCATATTATGCTTTTCTGATTTTATGTTCCCTGTCATTTTTGGCTTATCAGAAGGAAGCTTTATTCTCTTGTGAGTGATTTCCTTATTTTATGCAGACTCGCCATATATAGTTAGGGACAGACATACCTATTAGAGTGTTTGGGTTAAATAATAAATATAATTAGGAAATGAGAGTGCATGTAAAAACAAATATAGGGTTATTTAGTGCCTTTAGCTAGAAATCAGCATGTTCTACAAAGCTGACTGTCATGAGTACGACTGAATGAGCCATAATCATCAAAATGACTGAGAATTAAGAAAGAAAATTAATTCCCAAAGGAAATCACTGTAGATCTCATTATTTCAGGAATAACCTACCTTAGGACTTTAATTAAAAATAATATTTATTCAAAATAAATGAGTGCTGGCAGGTTTCTGCAGAATCCATAATCTTGGTTATGCTAAATCTTCTTATATTAAGGCAGACATCATTAATCTCATTTGAGATGCCCTCCAGTCTGACAGCCCTTACAGCATGGGAGCAATTTCTTGCAGAAGGCTTTTTATCTTCACAAAAGAGTTATAACTCATGCAGATACCTAATGTAAAAAGTCTGGGCAATTAGAAGACATCATTCTGAGACCTGCTCTTGCACTTTATCACGTTAGCAAGCATCTCATTATGAGTTTGTTCTCAAAAGGAAGCCAATATCTCAACTGTACCATCAAATTAACTGTGGTTATTATATTATTTTACTTATTCCTACCAATCTTTGTTCTAGAAAAGCATCAGGTGTTTCATCAAAATTCATAGAATATGATCAGATAAAAGAGAAATTTCAATAAGTCAATGGAGAAAATGGGGAAAAGGAGAGAATGAGAGTAGAAAAATGTAAGAAGTTAGAAGCGATCAAGGTTAGAAGGTTAATATCCAACATGCATACTGTAAAGTTCTGTAAAGTCATATACTTTCAAGTTTGCCAGCTGCTGGTTAGGTCATATTTCAAATCTTATATAGTGATTAACTCTGAGAATTTTGTTTTATGCCTTTTCTGATTATTTTTGTATAAGTTATTAATAGATACATGTACTGGGCTAAATAGTGCCCTCCCCTCCCCCCCAAGTGCATGTCCCCATATAACCTGTGAATGTGACATTTTTGCAAATAAGGTTTTTGAAAATGTCATCAAGTTAAGATGAGGTCACACTGGATTCCAGTGACTGGTGTCCTTAAAAGGAGAGGAAGATTTGGATTTAGAGACACACAGGGGAGAAAGCCATGTGATGACAGAGGCCGAGATTGGAGTGATGTAGGGACAAGCCAAGGAACACTGAGGATTGTCAGCAACCACCAGAAGCTAGGAAGGGGCGAGGAAGGGTTCTTTGCTAGAGCCTTCAGAGGGAGCACGTCCGGCAGCAGCTTGATTTCAGACTTTTAACCTTCAGAACTGTGAGAGAATAAATTTTTGTTGCTTTAAGCCACCCAGGTTGTGGTACTCTGCTACGGCAGCCCCAAGAAACTAATAAAATGCTTAAACATTTTTCCCATAAGAACCTGGAGTACATACTCAGTATAAATATAAAGGTTTGAAGGGGAAAAAATAAGGTAAAAGAAATAATTTCCTAAAAATGTTGCCTGGTAAGCTATTTGTCTAACACCTATGACTCTACTAGACTTGCTGGCTGGAGACAAAACAAGTAACAATATTAAGAGACAAATTAAGAGAATATTAAGAGAAAAAAATCTTGGAAACAGCCAATCACAGTTTAAAATATTGTTTTTATATGGATATATGGGCTTTTGATATTGTATGGCATGCATTTTTACAGTCTAATTTTGCCAAAGCTGTACGGGGAGGATAGTGTTCAATAAATAAAAAATTAAAAGGCAAGCATTTTAGAGCAGGAGCCAAGATGACTTCAATCCACTTTAAGACTGACTAAAGAGGATTAAAAAGGTAATGTTATACCCAGAACCTGATAAACTCGTGCTAAACATTTGCAGCCCAGATGAAAAATTCGTTTGTTATCTAAATATCATGCAGAAATGAAACTACTGCCTCATGGCTCTGAAATTTTAAAATATGAACTTTGGGCGATGTGGTTGGTGACCAGTGTCCACTCACAAAGGCTTGCTGCTGGGAGTCAGGGCGCTGCGTGGTCTCGCAACAAGAAAGCAGCCCTGAACACCGTTTGGGGCTACATTCAGAAGGCCCTGTGTGGCCGCTGCTGGCTTCATGTGTTTCTTTCACGCTGTCAGTAGCCAGATCACAGGCTCACAGCCCGCGGGCCAGATTCAGCTACAGGCTTGTTTTGTTTGGCTTGCTCCAGGTATTTTGTTTTTCATTAATTGCTAACTTTAAAATATTAGGAGATTTCATGTACAATTCCATTTTACCAGTGGGCATGAATTTCTGCAGGGCAGTCATCCGGAGCCAAGTGGCAGTGCTCCCTCTGCTGGAGGCAAGCCCCTGCCATGCCGAGCGTCACCCCTCTGGGGGGTCCGGGGCTTGCAGCACCTGATGAGAACGGGGCTCTCTGGCCGGCGTGTGGCCTTGAGCAAGTGGTTTCTCTTCTCCGATCGTCACTTCCTCTAATGTAAGATGGGCGTAACAATAGTGTTTATCTCATTAGATTGGGGGATTATAGTTAAAATTTGTGAAGCACTTAGAGCAGTGCCAGGCACACAGGAGAAACTCAATGAAATGTTAGTTGTTATTTTGATTATTATTAATTTTTATTCTCGTTATCATCTTATCTAGCATTTCCCTTACTTTGATTACTCGCCTTGTCCCTATTGGCGTTTGCGTTTTTGACTCCGGCTCTAGGTGAAGCCCTGCCCTCAACTGGAGGTAAAGGAGACAGCTGATCTATGTGGTAGGCCGCGCAGCCAGCAGAGGTTACCCCCAGGATACTGGTTAGAAGCCCAGATTCTACAGTCAGCCTCGGTTTCAATCCCAACTCTGCTGTTTCCTAGCAGTATGGCCTTAGGCAAATTATTTAACTCTTCAAAGCCTAATGTTTACTTCTGTAAAATGGTAATGGAATTGTTGTGAATCAATGCACCCAGCACATAGTAGGTTTTAGCTTTTATCATTAAGAAGTCGCAGCAGACCACAGCATTCTCCTGCCCACCAACAACCTCAGGCCTGGCCCCCTGGCTTTCTCTCAGCAGGAGTGGGAGGCTGTGTCCCAAAGGGGTTGTTTCTGGGTCTGAA
Organism: Galeopterus variegatus; assembly: GCF_000696425.1. Taxonomy (NCBI): domain Eukaryota; kingdom Metazoa; phylum Chordata; class Mammalia; order Dermoptera; family Cynocephalidae; genus Galeopterus; species Galeopterus variegatus. The sequence goes on from NW_007726615.1 coordinate 546,088, forward strand.
GGAGATATGAATTGGGAGGCAACCAGGCATAGCTTGCAGCCATTCCTTCGTACCTTTATCTTGTTACCCCAAAATGTATACCATGAACAGCATCAAAACTTACACAGCCTAGTAATGACTATTGTGTTCTTTTCAGCTTCTTGAAATTAAAAACAGTTTTTCCAAGACAGAGACAAATTATTCCCACCATTTCAAACAGTAAAGGCATCTAAGCATATGATAAAGGGGTGAAGGCATGCCAGGTCTTTAATATTTTCCAAAATAATTCCCTTGTCCCCTGGACAGACTTCAATTGATCGCCTTGGCAGTGAGACATTCACCCACAGCTTGAACTCTCTCCAAATCTTATCAAGGATTTAAAAATAACTTTTAAAATAATGCTTTAGACAGCCACATTAAACCATTCCTGAAAACAGATGACCTCAACTGTATTTCCTGAAGAATGCTTTCTACTATTCAACTTTGTTTTAGGCTCTATAATTCTAAAGTTTTTCATTTTTTAAAAGAAGCAACAAAGTGTTTCTTCTATTCTCTACATAAAAGGCAGTGGCAAATATCAAAGTGTTGATTGAACAGCAAAATCCTTCTTATGAAATTATGTCTGTAGAAGAGTTCAGAATCTCTATGACAATAAAGATTCAAGAATAGCTGAACATTAAGTTGATTTTTAAGACTGATCAAGAAATGCACAAGCATGGTCATAGCAACCTTATTTTTAAAAACAAATAAAGGAACAACCAAAAATCCTTCAACAGTAGATGGGTAAATTACTTGTAAATTCATACTCTAGAATACTACACAGCAACGAAAAAGAATAAACTACTGCACATGCAACAATATGGATGAATTTTGAAGACATGATATTAAGTGAAAGCTGTAAACTCTGAAAACTGCTTGGTTACCCTTGAGGGATGTAGACTGGGAAACAACATGAGGGGATTTTCTGGGATATTGGAAATGCTTCATATCTTCAACTGGGTAGTTTTTATGTATGTCCACACTTATACTTAAAAGTAGAAGACTTTACCATGTTTAAATTATACCTCAATTAAAACTAAATTTCAAAAATTAATCAGGCTTTAGACTTTGATGCATCAACTACACATGGCTCCATCATGGGCTCTGTGGGAAGTTTGAGCTTTGTCACTAATTAGTATAACATATTCATGTTTTGCGTTGCCATTCAAATTCCTTGTCTTTGGAGTAATAGCCTTTGTTTTATTCATTGAATAATATTCTCATTGTGGTGATTGTTTTTCACAAAAATTCAAAAACCTCTTTGTGTACTTACACTGAACAATCTGCCAAAGTTTGGACAGTCTTGACAGCTTCACGTTTATGTAATTCCACAACATCAAGTTCTTTTTCATGATCATGGGAGCTGGCAATGGGTGCAGTGAGAAGAAAATGACCTTTGACATGGTGAGATGTGGATCAGAATCCCTAATCTACCAATCACCTGCTGGAGGACACTTCTGGCTGGACCATGTCAGCTAGAAATTACCTCACTTCTCTGTATCTCTGTGTTCTCATCTGCAAAATGGAAACGATGCCTCCTTCATAGGATTATTGAGAAAATTAGTTGGGATAAAGTTTGTAAAACTCTTGGTAGATTTTTTTTTTTTAATGGAAACTATTACCTAATGAAAGTGAACACTTATCTAAATCATTTTTTTAAAAGATTATGACACGTGCTCCTAAGTGTCCAAGCCTGAAAGATTTACCTCAAAGAAATGTGGGAAAAGCCAAAACTTTTGTCTGTATTTATTAAGAACAGTATAATCTTTGGCTCAGCCCTGACCCTACAGCAGGTCCTGACTTCCTCTCCAGCTTTTCCTAGCATCCTCAACCTCTCTGGCCACTCACTACTGGAACAGAACACTCCTCTGCTTCTCTCCTAGGAACTCCCTGTCTACCACGTGAGTGCTAGGACCCATCTCCAGGGCCTGCAGCCTCAGCTTCTACCCATGAGCCTGCCGATAGCATCTTTCCACAAATGCACACCTCTTGTTACTAACCCCCCAGAGAGCGATATTTACTTGATGTTTTTCAGAATAAAAATCACTCAGTTATAATTGCTGCAAAATAAATTCTCAGCCATGAGTATACATGTCCTCAGAGAAAACAAGATGTAAAAGTAAATACGACTGTAAAAGTCTGCTGCTCATTCATAGTTCTGTCCTCTCCTGGACCTCACCTGCAATAGCAGGCACCAAAAAGGATAATTTAATATTTAAAAAATCATATTTGTGAAATCACATTTTCTTTGACTTTTTACTTTACTGGAGGAAAAATGTGTTCTGAAGAGTGTGTTTCTCAAAGGAAGAGATACGTTATGGGCATTTGAGGCAAGACAGTTTTTCATTGTGCCAGACTGTACCACACACAGTCTGAGATGTTCAGTGTCCTTGGACCTACCCAGTGAGAGGGATACAGTTGCCTTCAGGGATGCAGCATGGATGGCAACCAACTACACCTTGTCATTGTCTCTCTGGGAGGGAGAAGGAGGTCACTCCCATTGGAATAGGAGCCCAGAATATAAATTCAGTTGCAGAAAAATAGAATTACTTTTCTTGCACATGAGTTTGTGGATGGAGGTTGGCACTCATTAACTCCTGTCTCATGGAAAGAGTTCAGGACTAGGAGTCGGCCTTCCATGAATGAGGGTACAACACGCAAGGGAGCACCAGTCATATCGTACACATTGTAGACTCATATGTTTTTTAAGCCAAGTTTTCCCATTAATAGAAATCTCTTGAGAGAGGCACCTTTTCCCAATGCGAGCAAAGATGCCATATGGACTAGAGGCTGCCCTGGCAGGGAGTGTGAAGACCTTGGGACCTATAATTTCATTAGATGAGTCACTTAATCGCTATGCACCATATCCCCATCTTTCAAAAGGGTGTAAAGCAAACCTGTTAGAGGACTGGTAAGACAGCTGGCTGAAAAGATAAACACTAAAAGGAAGATAAACACTAAAAAGAAAAAAAAAATCCTATGTTTTAGAGAAAATAAATGCATGATATAACTTCCAGTTTTTAAAATTTTTGAAAAAAAGAAAGATCACGGGGTTAAGACAGAGGTCCCCAAACTATCTTAGTTCATAAGCCCTTAATGCCTCGGTCATTTTTTTACTTTACCCTGTAGATCTAAAGAAATACTGAATAGATCTGTTTATCACATAGTAAGGTCCAAACAACTTAAGTATTTCTGTCTCAAAAACTCAGTAACTTAAAAAAAATGCATATAGATTGAAAGAAACAAATTTTCATATCATTCTTAAATAATCACACTTACTGATGAATGTGTGCCAGTCTAGTACAGCACAACTTCTCAAACCTGGGATCCAAATCGCATGCTGCCACCAGCATTTCCTGTTCCATGTCAAGTTTTGAGGTACTTCCTTTCCATTGAAGCGACTTTCAAAAATCTAGCTTTCCAATGATGTGACATCATCTAAAGCAATGTAGTGCAATCTTACATTGAAATATGTGAACTACCCCAAGCTAGTATGTTGTGTAATGTCCAACAGATGTTAAGTTTCTCTGTGTTTCCCTCAAAATTTGTCCCATGACCCCTTGTGAGTTTGCTGTGGCATCTCACTCCCAGAATACCTCTGTGCACTATTTACGACAAAGAGATCAGAACAATGAAACATTAGACACCTTGAAATCAACTGTGGTAAAGGTGTTTATAATGGCCCGTGGCTCCGGAGAGATATAATTAAGTGAAAATTCCAGTACTTAAGAGCCTGTTTATTTCCTCTTGGGCACTTGAGATAATGTCTTCAGAAACATTTTGAAAATGCTAAGGTGTTGTAACGACAGTATTTGTAGAATCAGCTGGTGAAAGAGCTGTCTGCTAGAACGTAAGCTCCTAGAGGCCAGGGAGTTTTCTATCTTCAAATGCCTGGAATAGTTCCTCACATATACTAGCTCCGTAATAAATATGTGAGGAATTAATGGATGAAAGAAACATGAACTCATTGTCGTTTTGAACCCTTGGTATCTTTAAGAGTCATAGAGTTGGCTCAGGTTTCACGCATTTCTCTGGATGTCCTTGACTTGGTCAGTGTCCTTCCAAATGAAACATAAGCTTAATATGGTTAGAAATCATACAAGGGGTCTTCAAAAAGTTCATGGAAAGATTCGTATTTTCTCTTAGTACTATGTGCTGCAAACTTTTTGAAGTACCCTCGTATTCTCACCACCATCTTACTTTGCCTTTCTGTAAAAAGATTAAATGAACCACTTACTGAGCACATGTGTGTGGCAGGCGGTTTTACATACACAAGATAATACGAATCTTTCCATGTATTTTTGAAGACCCCTTGTATGAGAAAATGTAGGTAAAGCACTTAGTGCTGGCCGGCCCGTGGCTCACTCGGGAGAGTGCGGTGCTGGATGGGTTCGGTTCCTATATAGGGATGGCCGGTTCGCTCAGTGGCTAAGCATGGTGCTGACAACACCAAGCCAAGGGTTAAGATCCCCTTACTGGTCATCTTTTTTTTTTTTTTTTTTTTAAAAAGCACGTAGTGCAATGCTAGGAACATAGGAAGTATAAGTGAGAACTATTATCCTAATAGGTCATTTTCACCTAACTTGGCTCATCTCAATCCTTTCTCTGAAGATGAGTGTCAAGGCTGATGACTAGAACAGTACATTATATGCCCCGGGCACACGCTACCTCTGCAGTGGCCTGAGTGCTCTTCCGCTAGATGTCCACTATCTTCCTGTAAGTCTTTGCTCAGACTCACCCCCTCAGTGAGGCCTACACGGTATTCCCTATTCATAATCGCACATCTCCTTCTAATATGCTGCTTTCTGTGTCATTTAGTTGCAGTGTCCTCACGAGAACATAAACTCCAGGAGGGAAGAGATTTTTGTCTGTTTTGTTCACTGATGCCTGAGAGTGTAGATTGGTGACCAACACCCGGTAGGCACGCAATAAATATTTGTCAAATTAAACTGACTTGATTTGAATATGTTCCCACTGAATTTTATATCTCTTAGTCTGAGTTCATTTAGTTTGTCAGCATGATTTTGACCAATGATTACCTGCTTCCATCTTGCATCTATAAGTGTGATCCATCACCCACATACGATGCAACCAGCAATCATGTAGGAAAGCTTCAGGCATGCAGCCCAGTTCAATCAGAAGCTATGTGAACCTTGGCAATTTACATAGCTTCTCTGTGTCTCCGTTGCATCACCTATACATGGGGATTAAAACCATCTCTTCTCCATAAAACTGTTGTGAGAATTCAATGAGGTGATGCTCATGAAGTGCCCAGAACACATCCAATAAATATTACCTATTTTGATTACATTTACAGCCCAGTCCAGGACCCTTTCCTGCTGGCATCTCAATTGCTTCCCTGCTGTGCTACTCGTCATCTCCCCCACCCACCCCTTCTTTTATTTCCCACCCTTCAACTGATGTCAAGGTCCCTCTTCAACTCTAACTCTCCTCTTTTTTTTTTTTAAGCATTTGCCTTTTGCCATTTACCATTAGGCAAACTAATTTCAGAAATTCCAGTTAACTCCCAGACTAACTTGTGTCTCAAATAAGGTTTCATGTTTTAACAATATGAGTCTAAGGAAAATTCCCATGGGAACAAGAGGAAAAAAATTTCTCACAAGTTATTTGGCTTTAATTCACAATTATGTTAATACTATCATTTATCATATAATTCACTCCATTTCAAGTTTTGCTTTATTTTGTTTTTTAAAGAGTTGCCTCCTTAACTTCTGGTGCTTATATTATTTTAAAGACAAAATAATTTCAAGTCTTATAAAGCAATTTTTGCCTTGAAATTAATTTAGAAATTCCCTAATATACATATGCTCTCTGAGCTTCATTCCAAAGCCAGAGGAAAAGAAAATATCCCATTCCCTGCCAGGGCTGTGCCATCTTATCTTGAGCTGGGAAGTCTGCCCTTCCTCATGCCACTCAGGGAAAGGAGGCTGCCAGGGAATTTGGCTAAAGGTGGGGGGTAAAACGTCCAAAGGATTAAATTTCCGGCTCCCAAAATAACCCTTGAGTACTCCTGCCACCTCCAAATCAGGCTTGCATGCTTCTTCACTCTGGCAGAGCGCCATCTCTCTGGCCTGATCCTGGGGGGCCTTGATGAGCCATAGATGCCCCTCCATCTCCACAGGACAGCCCCCTAAAGAGGCTGGGGAGCCCACTAAATTGAGGTGGACATGCCAAGATGCATTTTTCTCTCCTCTTACACCCTATCATTCTTCTCCTTTAATCTCCTCTCTTTCTCATCTCCTTCTCCACCTGTCTCTAGGCTCCTGGAAGGCCCCACCATAGTGTTGTCAAATGCTCGGTAATTTGAGTACTAATGTTAATGATATTCCCCCTCACCCACCACATCCAAATTCCACGTGTACTATTTCTTTAAGTCAACTCACTTTTTCATTTAAAATTTTAAAGTCTAGCTATTAATGTATATAGCACTGCTTTAAATTTAAAACCAGTTTTCTTGCCATAAATAGACGACTCCCTTAAAAATATGAAAACCAAAATATATGGTAATGAAATTTTAGTTGGATATGGCTGATTGCTGCAGGCCTCTTGCCTGAATCCTGCTGTTAGGTTAAGAAATGCTGGAGAGGTGTTAAAGATAAGAGCTCAAAGCGAGACTTGATCCTTGAATAGAGACATGGAAAGAGGACTGAAGAGAGCAACTTTCTCATTTATTTATTTTTTTTCAATGTCATGTCTACATATCACTTAAGCGTTTCCCACTTTGGGAAATACCGCTTTGAGTTTTAAATTCACAAAAGGAAAATGTTTGTTGAAATCTAATAGGCTTCATCCCATTTCTTTCAAGAACTGAGTACATTATTTGCTAACTGCACTCAAAAACTTTTTGCACATTTTTTCTCATTACTTGTGCACAGCTTTTGACCAACTACCAGAGAAAGTTTCGGATACAGCACTCGTTCCTATGGATCACAAAATGTGGCCTCTGAATGGGACTTTAGACGTCACCTATTCCAAATCTTGACACATCTCCATTTTCCCAAAAAGAGATTTGGGGTTCGAGGCCGAAGGCGACTTGCCCAAGGCCACAGAGTGGTCTAATGTTTCGGTTTCTGCAGCCCAGAGCACAAGCTATCTGTACCTCAAGAGGCTCGGTGAAACGTTGCCTGGCCTGCCTAAGGCCAAACTTCTCACCTCCACTGTGTTGTCCGCAGTTGCCATGGCAGCGGCTCATTGTTCCCGCCTCGTCTAGTGACGTCACTGGACCAGTGCCCAATAGGAAAGCAGCTCGGCGTCACGCCCCGCCTTTCCAGGGCGGCACCACCTTGGCGGTTAGGAGAAGGGTCGCGGGTGCGGGGGAGGCAGGCTCGGGTCGCGGCTGCGGCGAGTTACACCGTTTCCGATCTGTCACCGTCGGCCGCCGCCCGAGACGGAGCCAGAATGTTCAGGATGCCGGGCAGCAGCTTTGAGGATGATCCTTTCTTCTCGTGAGTGTCGCGGCCAGGATCCCGCCGTTGCGCGGGAATTCAGGGATCTTGAGGGGAGCTATGTTAAGGGAAAAGAACGAGTTTTAGAGCGCGAGAGGGAATAAGGGGGTCTACGGGACGCGGTTTGAGGGAGAGGAGGACTTGGGGGCATGGGGGAGAAGGGAGAGGAGGATCTGAGGCCGTGAGGGTTTGAGGCCGAGGGAGGTGGGTCTGGGGGCGTGAGGCGGGGAGAGGAGGGTCTGGGGACGTGAGGCGGGAAGAGGAGGGTCTGAGGGTCTGGGGACGTGAGGAGGGGAGAGGAGGGTCTGGGGACGTGAGGCGGGAAGAGGAGGGTCTGAGGGTCTGGGGACGTGAGGAGGGGAGAGGAGGGTCTGGGGACGTGAGGCGGGAAGAGGAGGGTCTGAGGGTCTGGGGACGTGAGGAGGGGAGAGGAGGGTCTGGGGACGTGAGGCGGGAAGAGGAGGGTCTGAGGGTCTGGGGACGTGAGGAGGGGAGAGGAGGGTCTGGGGACGTGAGGCGGGAAGAGGAGGGTCTGAGGGTCTGGGGACGTGAGGAGGGGAGAGGAGGGTCTGGGGACGTGAGGCGGGAAGAGGAGGGTCTGAGGGTCTGGGGACGTGAGGAGGGGAGAGGAGGGTCTGGGGACGTGAGGCGGGAAGAGGAGGGTCTGAGGGTCTGGGGACGTGAGGAGGGGAGAGGAGGGTCTGGGGACGTGAGGCGGGAAGAGGAGGGTCTGAGGGTCTGGGGACGTGAGGAGGGGAGAGGAGGGTCTGGGGACGTGAGGCGGGGAGAGGAGGGTCTGGGGACGTGAGGCGGGGAGAGGAGGGTCTGGGGACGTGAGGCGGGGAGAGGAGGGTCTGGGGACGTGAGGAGGGTCTGGGGACGTGAGGGTTTGAGGCTGAGGGAGGAGGGTCTGGGGACGTGAGGGTTTGAGGCTGAGGGAGGTGGGTCTGGGGGCGTGAGGAGGGTCTGGGGGCGTGAGGGTTTGAGGCTGAGGGAGGAGGGTCTGGGGGCGTGAGGAGGGGAGAGGTCCGAAAGGCTCCCTTACACACTGTCTGGGTGCTGGTTGCTCTCAACTTGGCCCGACTTCGGGTGCCCCTCGGTGGCTTCCTGCGTTTGGAGTCCGCCATCGCAGCTGCAGGGGCTTGCAGGTGACCGTAACTGCCATCTAGGTGAAACTTCTGGTTCAGGTTATGCTCGCGGGACCCTTTCCACGCCCGTTTTAATTCTAGGTCGGGGTGGGGGATGGCAATTCCTTGAAAATGGAAACGTTTTTAAAGCAGCATTTTTCATGTGAGGGAAGGATGTGTCTGTGGAGGGCTGTGCCTCTGTCACGTGGAAGTGGTTGGAAGTTGCCATGTGCCCTGTTTGTTTTCTTCGCTTGCTTTGTTATGAAGCTCGCCTTGTTTGGAAAGGGACTCCTCTTTCTTTCAAAAGTACAAATAGGGCAGGAAAGCAGAGAAGTATATTTAACATCCCAGGCCATCAAGTGCAATTACCCTGTGAAGGGTTCCAAGTGAAATAATGTGATGCCCTAGAAGAAGGCATCCAGAAAGTTTCACTGTGATCTAAGTTTTCTGTTTGTTTTTTTAAGTTAATTCTTTCTTTGTTATAAAAACGTAGTAACATAATCTACTCGGACCCCTAAGACAGGAAGCTTTGTGATACTTTCTTTTGCCCAAGTGTTTTGCCAGTTTGGATTTTGATTTGGTGTCCTAATTTATTTTGATCCCTTAAGTTCTGTATCTATGCCAGTTGGGGACCATTTTTTAAAAAGGTTAAAATGTTGACAGTTCACTGCACAGATTTTTTTAATGTTTTTAAAGAAAAATGTTATTTTTAAAGGATTAAAATTTAAGATTAAAATTAAAAATTTTAAAGAAAAATGATATATTGCTTTAAATGTGTTATTGCTAATGTAAAACCAACTAACAAAACTAATAACTGAAAAGAAACGAACAATATAAAAAATGAAATGATTAATATAGAAAAAAATCAAATGATTAACACTTTTTCTTAAAGGTTGTTCGTTGTTATTAAGTGGTATATGGACTCAGGCAAATTTATTAGGCTGTTTTAGTTAACTTGTTTAGGATCTGTTGTGATATTTATGATCAATGTTATTTTAACAAGTTTAAAATATTGTATTATTATGATTTTCTCCTTTAAAAAGCCTGTGAAAGTAGGGACTAAATATATCCATAGATGAGTTGAGCTGCTGAAGTGCTTATGTAAATGTGACATCAGTACAATGGGTAACAGTTAAAAAGAGTACGATAGACAATTTTTGAGTTTCATATCCTTGATTATACCAAAAGGAGCAATTACTATCTTCTTTAAAACCTCTAGCAGAAGTGTAATTTAAACTCTTGGGTGACTCTCTGAGCAAAGGCAATGAACCCAGGAGTCAGGATCAGAAATAGTAACAGACCATAAATAGCAGGGGTACATCAAAGAACACTCTAACTCTGTACTTAGGAAGAAGAGGAACCAATAGTTATACATCAGTCGGTTTTCAGTCATCACTATCTCTGTACCCTTCTTCAAACACAGGCAGCCATATCATAAAAACTTAAGATAAAATGATGATAATTAACTTTATAAAACTGATTCATACTTATAATTTATTTTCTCTACAATTAATTACATATAGAATAAACATACTGTTTTTTTCTTTTTTTTTTTTTTTAAAGATGACTGGTAAGGGGATCCAAACCCGTGGCCTTGGTGTTATCAGCACCACACTCTCCCAAGTGAGCCACAGGCCAGCCCTAGAATAAACGTGCTTTTGAGGGTAAAGGAGGAAAGAGTTTATATTTATTTCAGGTAATCTGTCATATGATCCATCCCTTTTACCTAAACCCTGAACAAAATGAGTATCCATTATGTAATATAAGTCAAACATAAGAAATTCATAAAGGTGAAAATTTTCTTATTGAATCATCCACTGACCTTTGGAACAAGGAAGGGAATTGGAATACATAGCCCATGCCCACCATCTTTTATATAAATATTGTCCCTGTTGCTAACATTGTGCCTGGTCATTGGGTTCCCTAGTGGCTAGTTTAACATAGGAAGTATTTAATAGATATTGTTTAATGATCCTCTGGTGTCCTTTATGCTGTCTCTTGTAGTTAATATGATATTTAGTTGATTGCTGAAAGTAATGATTATTTGCATGCAACAAATGCCATTGTTGATGTTGACGTTTTCTAATTAGGAAACCATTTTCTAAATAATCCATTAGTCCACAATCAAGGATAGTCATGTAAGTACTCTGCTAATTTACTGATTATTCAAAAGTGGACAGACAAAAAATATATACTTCTTGGATATATAATGGTCAGCTTGTTAAACGGTTAACATCGGAGTAAAAAAAAAATAATTAAAATCTGTACTTTCAAATTCAAATATATCCAGTTTCAGTGTTTGCCTTCTGATAACAGCATATTTTAAATGTTTCATCGGAAAATTAAAGGGAAACTTTAAAGATATTTTAAAATTTGGTGTTTTATTACATATTTGAGATTTTTTAAAACTTTGGCATCTTATGTCTCAGAGCTGAAGTTATTTCAGTGAAAATCTACCTTACAGTATTTTCAGGTATACCTTCTTAAATAATACTTGTAACTTGGTTAAAAACACAAAGGCTAAAAGATGGCACTTCCTGGCATGCAATTTTCTCTCAAGAATACTAATTTTCCCTCACACTTGTATTTGCTTGAGAATATGTATATGGCTAAGTAGGAATGTATAGACAGGAAAATTAAAATGATTTTGGCATCTATCCGATACCCTAAAGAACATTGATTATTTAGTATAAAAGTTTAGATATATCTAGTATGATCCAGAATTATCTGCTTGGTATGGAAATCTACTAAGCTACAGTAATGACATTCTGATCAGGCAAGTCTATAAAGAATAAGCTACATTACCACTTATTAGCTCTTAGAGATTAAAGGCTCAGAAGCAGGCCAGCAAATCTATCAGTCTTATTTGTAATCATAAATTATTGTTATCTTTTCCTTAAACCACCCAACTCTTCATATGTGTGTCATATGTGTGATGACCAGTCTTTGATCAAAGTACCCCTGCATATATTCACAGAAAGTGGCTCTTTCCATCTCCTTACTCTCATCAGGAGCTAAAACTTACATACCTATAATCTCTATCTCTAAATTTTTTACAAATTTGTATTTATTTATTTTGCATTTTGGAGGTAGTTGGATTTATTAAAGACACTGCTTTGACCTATCCACTGACTGAGTTGAAAGTGAGTGTATATTCCATGTACAAGGCATGCATAGACTGTTTTCTTGGTTGAGAAAATTCTCATAGCAGGAAATAAAGCAAAATCACCTTTGTTAGATAAGTTTTTGTGAACAGTATTCAAGCTACTTACATATTTGTTTCAGACATATAGTCTGAGGTGATGTCTTCACCAAGACGTCATAGATTAGTTCTTATTAGTATTCTGCCACATATACCTCTCATTCCAATCATTGAATAAAGGTAGCTTGAGAATGCTCAGCTAAAATTTATGTTAGGACCCACAGTATCTACTGTGATTTTTAGCAGGTACTGTAATTATTCTCAGAAATATTTTAATATAAAAGTTTCTTATAAGTGAACTTTGCAGATTTCAAGGTCATATTTGATAGAATGAGGCACTATGAATCTTGAATTGGAGGAAATTCTCAGACTATTCATTTGGGGCATTCTTTGGTTCTTTAGGTAAAATCCATTGAGTTAGGAGCCAAAGAGCCCAACATGACTATGGAGTAGTTGCTGAGTCAAGGAATGCCATTTGATAGCCACTGTTCATGCAATAATGCCTAGTACTGTCAGTAAATATTATAAATATCTAGGAAAAAGGAGGGAAGTACTTATAAGATGGCAGAGGGCATAGTCATTCTTTTTTTTTTTTTTTCCTTTTTGTCTTTTTTCGTGACCGGCAACGGATCGCAACCCTCAGTGTTGCGCCCGCACCTCGCTCAGCCAGTGAGCGGCCGGTCTGTATGTGGGATCCGAACCCTCGGCGGGAGTGCCGCTGCGCTCCCAAGCGGCGCACTGTAGCAGTGCACCACCGGGCCGGCCCCATAGTCATTCTTATAACTCTCTTGATATCAAGGGCTTCTGCCACACCAACATTTTAAATTGTGCTTCTCGGCAATGGGAAAATAGAATTGCCTTATGGAAATGTGATTCATCAAGTATTTCTTGTGTTTCTACTATATGTAGGCCCAACCCTGTGGACTCTGATAAATTTGTAGAATCATGGCCCCTGCCCTCAAGAGTTTTTTTTGAGTGTTATATGCTTTATTTCTAGTATCAAAACTTGAATGACCTGATGTTATTTTCCTTATGGACCAGCCCACCTCATTGAATCTAGGGAATATTTCTTTAGGATCAAGAGAGCCATAACAATCTGCTGGCCAACCTTTTGCCAATACTATGTATAGTGGAAGGGAGGAATTTCCATTGATGAATGGTACTGTCATGTCAATTATCTAAGAACCTTATGTAATAAAGTAATATCTTTTACTTGGAAGCACAAATATCCATATCCTCATACAGACCAAAGAAAATTGTAACTTGGGGAACATATGTGTGTGTATATATATATATATATATATATATATTTTTTTTTTTTTGAGTCTTAAAAACAATAACTTACCTGAGGGGCTGGCCCGGTGGCGCACTGGATAGTGCGCCGCTTGGGAAGCGCGGCGGCGCTCCCGCCCGAGGGTTCAGATCCCACATACAGACCGGTTCCCGCTCACTGGCTGAGCGAGG
>NW_007726615.1:559564-589734 GCF_000696425.1 Galeopterus variegatus
CCGGAAAAAAAAAAAAAAAAAAAAAAAAAAAAAAAAAAAAAAAGAACTTACCTGAAACATTACCAGCCCTTAAAAGAAAAAACAAAAAATTTTGTGTTGAAATTATTCCCAGAATCAATCTAAGGGTTAAGACAAAAAACAAACAAACAAAAAAACACATTTGTGGTAGGAGGGGGCAACAATTTATTTTTCCTATCATGTAATAAACTCTGAAGGTAAATAATATGGAATTTAAAAAGTACATTTGAGGTCAAACTTTATTCAGTTTGGTTGTGGTTTGTGTTGGCAATCTTGAAAGAGGTAGTGAATATAGTAAATTTTTACTGGCAAAAAATGCATTCTCACAGAAAGTCTGAAAACTATAGAAAGAAAGTTTGGTAAAGGAAAATGCAGTCCATTATTGTAGTGTCTTTTGTTTCCATTTTCCATTTATGAAATTTTTTTTCCAAAATAGGAACCAAACTTTATGGTTAAATATTCTGTGTTTTTCCTCAACATGTACCGTGAGCAATTTCCTAATCTTTAGATATTCTTTAAGCATGACTTTAGAGTCTGTAACATTTTGTATTCTGTGGATATACAAAGAATATTTTTACATAAATCTTTAAACACTTCAAATTATTACCTATGTGCATGAAATGACTAGTTTGTAGGGTCTGAACTTTTTAAAGCCTCCTGATATTTCCAATTTGCTTTCCTAGAAAAATTAAACATTTATTTTCAAAAGAGGACAATATAAGTAAAAAAAAAAGGGGGGGGGGAGTATGGGTAAAAAATATAAAAACTATTAATTTCTCATTTGAGAAAAGAAACATTAGATTCATTTTTTAGAATGTTAAAACAGCTCCTTGCTACCACAAGAGTGTTTTTGGCTTTGAAAAAAGCACGTTCAAGCTTGAACAAGAAAAATCTTAGTTTTATCTCCAAGCAACTGCTGTTCTGGGTAGACACGAATTGAACTCAATAGAAGATCCAGCCAGATTTCTTCTGGTTCAGACAGGTGCAAAAGCCAGACTGTAGGCCCACTTTTGTCTTAACACTTTTTCTAATAGGCAGCTTTTTGTTCATGTCACTCAAAAAATAAGATATGCTGTACATATCAATATACTTACCCCTACTTAAATAAAGAAAAACCTGAGGAACATTTTAAGTGAGCCACATTTACCTGATGAATTTTTAGCCCAATTATAGTACAATGAGAAAAATAAATCCCACTAAGTTTAATGTTTCTATATGAAAGTAATAGCTTTTTAATGCTCTTACACACGGAACAAATTCTTATATTCCCTGAAGTATTTTTCTTCATTGCCATCAAACCTCGTCATATACATAAAGGAAAAGTTGACTGGTTTTCCTAAGTAACTGCATAATAACAAAAACCAACATTTTAATTTCCATACTAGTAACCACACTCTAAGTTCTAAATGTCCAGTGAGTATGGAGCCCTAAGCAAAAGGACCTTCTTTTGAATTACCCATTTTAAAACATCAGATGATATAAAATTCTTTAACCCTGTGTAGTTTTATTTCTTTATTTTTATTATGAAACATTTAAACATACTACAAATGTATAACAAATACCTTGGAATAATCTGGGTTTTGAGATAAGAATTAGAAAGAAATGATTTCTTAGAAAATTCATTTATGAGTCTTGGAACTAGTTGAAACTCTGTTCCTTCAAATAAAAAGTAAGGAGAAACATACACCAAATTGTGATTCCTTAACTTTAAAATAACTTGATTTTTAGATCTTGATTTGGGAAATGATAAAACAACTTTCTTTCTGCCCTCTAGTGTGTTAAAACATGGGCTGCTCATTGTGTGCTATTGATGTATTTAATTTGTAAATTGTCACAACTTCCTTAGAGTGCTAGTTGTCTGTAATTCTGCGGCAATAGTGTCTCAAACTTTCAACAGGTGGAAAATCTAGGGATAGTAGTCTTTTAAATTTTCCATGCCACTCACTTCTATTAAGACAAAAGTGAAAATTAAAAATCATACGAAGAGGACCCTACATGTAGCGAGCTTAGAGGTTAACACTCCATCCTAACAAGTTAAAACCTGAACAAACTGAAAAAACAACTCTTTTTATAGCCATCAGAGAAGTGAGGTCACAGGGCAAACTGCTGCCCCAACAATTAGAAACAGGAAGATACAGAGAATCACAGAAAGGCAGATACAGCGAATCACAATTTACCAGAGCAGAAACCCATGAACAGAAACCTCCTCAGGAATCAGTGCCAGGGTAGAAAAACCTGACTGTAACTGACAAGTTGCAGGAGGCTCAATGTGGACAAGTGTGAGAGTTAAAAACTCCAGGGGGACCCAGTCATGGGGGGCCCCAACACTTCTGGAAGTTTTACCTACGGGAGTTCTACCAGATTCTCACAATGAGTATCAGAGAATGCTTCCAGTAGAGGGAAGGGGAAAGTAATCATTTTGAAATATACCAGAGAATTCTGTTTTTCTTAACAAGGCCTGTGATTAGAAGAAACTTTTTACCAATGCCTAACTTGCTGGGGTTTTATCATAGCCTGAGGTACCTGAGGGAAGGGAAATACCCAACTCCAGTTTCATCAGCCATCCTGTCTTTCTCGGGAAGGACTAAGATGCGTTGGTGAAAGCTAACAGTCCAGGGACATTGGTTCATTAAAAGATTGACCAAATCTTAAGACTATAAAATACCTTCCCTCTTCCCACACCTTATCACTACATTACTAAAGGCCTATCTATCAGAGTTCCTTTTACACAGTACATCATGTATGCCTTTTAACAAAAATTACCAGGCATGCTAAAAGGCAAAAAGTTAGTTTGAAGAAATTGAATAAGCATCTTAACCAAAGTCAGATATAACAAGAATGTTGGAATTATCCGGCCAAGAATTTTATAAAACTGTGATTGTTACCAGCACCCAAGTACAGCCACTTTCTTCACCAGAAATAAAGGACTGAAGAGTCGGAGGTTGATACAAGGTATGGAAACTTCTATTATCAGGCCTGGGAGACAGGCTAAAAACTGTCTCAAAGGTTCAGGAGCCTCAGCAAGGGTTTTTAAAGGGAAGAGTGTAGGAAACAGAAGGGGGAGGTTATTCCCATCAGGAGGCTGCTACATGCAATCTTGCAGACTCCAGGCTTTTGTTATGGTCAGTTTTGTAACTCTTCAACTTGTTCTTGGGAAATGGGCACAGTATCTAGCTCCCCTCAAGGTGGATGCCTTCTTGTTCCCAGACAGCTGTGACTCCAAAGGAAGAATGGTTTGTTCCACACGTTATTGATTAGCTCTTACTATCTTGCTTTTCCCAAGCACAAAGTTTGCAGTGTTTTCTCTTGCTATGTTCTAAGCCAAGATTACAAAAAGACTTCATCATAGCTAGCATTCTGATTAAAGCTATATTCAACAAAATGGTTCTTCTAAGGCTAATTATCTATGACTATTTCCTCTGGTGGGTTCTTACACGTCTAATATGCAAAAGACTTTAATGGAAAAAGCAGACAACATTCAAGGACAGATGTAAGCAAAGAGATGGAAATTCTAAGAGAAAAATAAATGCTAGAGATCAAACTAACAGAAATGAAGAATGCCTTTGACGGGCTGATTAGTAGGCTGTCTACAGCTGAGGAAAGAATCTCCAAGCTTGAGGATATGACAATAGAAAATTCCAAAACTGAAAAGCAAAGAGAAAAAAGACAAAAAACCACAAAAAACAAAACCAAAAACAGAACACTAAGAACTGTGGGGCAATTACCAAAGGTGTAATATGGATATAATGGAAATAAGAGAAGATGAAGAAAAAGAGAAAGGAACAGAAACAATTCAGCATTATCTGAAATGCTTGGGTCCAGAAGTGTTTTGGATTTTGGATTTTTTCAGACTTTGGCATATTTGCATATATATTTCAAAATTCCAAATGCTCCAGTGAGTATTTCCTTCAAGCATCATGTTGGTACTCAAAAAGTTTTGGATTTTGGATTTTAGGAGTAGGGATAGTCAGGCTGTATTTGAAGCAATAATGACTGAGGGTTTCCCCAAATTAACGTCAGACACTAAACCACAGCTCCAGGAAGCTCAAAAGAATGCTAAGCAGGATAAATGCCAGAAAATTAAACCTAGGCATGTCACATTCAAACTTTAGAAAATCAGAGATAAAGAAAAAAACTTGAAAGAGGCCAGAGGAGTAAAGACAAGAACTCTTCTCAGAAACTATGCAAGCAAGAAGAGTATAGAGTGAAATATTTAAGGTGTTGAGAGAAAAAAACACCAAGAATTCTGTACCCTGTGAAATTATCTTTCAAAAGTGAAGGAGAAATACTTTCTCGAACAAAAATTGAGTTGTTTGCCAGTAGACCTGCCTTGCAAGAAATGTTAAAAGAAGTTTCTCAGAGAAAAGGAAAATGATGCAGGTCAGAAACTCTGATCTATACAAAGAACATCAGAGGATAAGTGAAGGTAAAATAAAAACTTTTATTTTTCTTATTCTTAATTAAGCTAACAGTTTTTTCAAAATAATAACAGTGTATTTGATTATGTATGCAATATATATATATAGATATATGCTTGTGTACAAGAGATATGAATGACAGTAATGATACAAGGGATAGGAGGCAGGAATTTGGAGTATTTTGTTATGATAAGGTACTTGTACTTACTACCTGTAAAGCAGTATGTTATTTGAAAACGTACTTAGATTAGTTGTAAACATATATGGTAAACTCTAGGGAAACCACCCAAAAAACCACTAAAATCCCACAAGAATTAATGGAAAAATAACCTTGCTTATGATTCTTTTATGCATTGTATATACAAGGGTACTTCAAAAGTTCATAGAAAGATCCTTGTCATCTTTTGAAGTACCCTTGTATAATATCTTTATCTGTCTGTTCCTTAGTATGTTATACTTCATTTTGAGTTGGAAAGGATGAAAAATGTAATATCTCAATAAACCTAATGCTCGTGTCTTTATTTTACTATATTTCATAAATGAATTTTACAACTACAACAATTATCCTGTTAATACCCAAACATTTAACTTAAAGAGACTCTTTTCATTCTGAAAGACTCAGTTACTAATTTGGTTGAAAATAGTTTAATTTCTGTTCTGCTGTTGAAATTTTTCATTCTATTGCACTAAGGACATCCTCCTCCTGCACACAATAAGGAACACTCTCCTTTTATGACTTTGCATAAGGTTTGTCAGTGAACAGGAAGGAGGGGAAAGTAGTCAGAGCAGTGTCCCCAAGTGGATCAGTATGTAGAGGAAAGGAGAGTTATGACAAGAGAGTAAATGAAGAAGAGTACTGTCATAATTATTTAAAATGTAGATTATTAGTCAAACATCTGCTTTGTAAAGTGGTTATCAATCATCTAGACCAGCACCGGTCCTAATGGTTGAAATTTATAATGTTAGGTATGCATAGGACCTGCTATTTAAGTCATTTATAACTATGTTTTTTCCTACTTAACAGTTTCCTTTAAAACAATTGATTGCACGAGAATAAACAATTCTATAAAACAAAACAGTCCAGAAACACTCTCATATACAGTCTCCCTATTAGATTTATTTAGAGAATATTCATCTTTTCTATTTTTTATTGTAATAGTTTGAAATGTTAAGTATACGTTGGAAATACCAGTTCTTCTGAGTACCAGACCAGATTTTTATTGCTGGAACTATTGAGATCTAGTTATTTTTGGTAAAATTTCACTGCTGAGATGTTACATTTCTGAACTGCAAAGGAGTAGTCTAATTAACCACAATAGTTTCTCCCATCCCCCCAAAAAAGAAAAAAAAAATCCTTTAGATAGGTTAAAAAACAGTCTGCCTTTAAACTATTTGTGGTAGAATCAACTTAATCGTTTGAAACATTTTGTGTAACAAATTTCTACGTTCACTTTTCAGAAGATTCAAATTATGTTCAAGTTTAATTAAGACAATAAGGCCTCAACTACACAGTGTTTTTGGAGTATCGTTTCTGCCTTAGCATATTTTTAAAATGGATGCCTAATTAATAACAGCTGAAAAGTATTAATTTATTGAAACAAAACTTACTAGTATCTTAACCATGAATGTCAGAACAGTATTTTAGTGGGAATTGCCAAGAGATAAGTTTTATTACTATTATGAAAGAAAAACAGATTTATACAGCCTTAACTGTAATTTTGCATTTGATTTAGAATCACAGAACTTCTCTTATTTCAATTTTCCATGTTTATACGAGTTATGAGACATTATAAAATGAAAAAGTCTTTTTAAAAATTAGTAATATCCAACATCTGGCAATTAATGCCTTATTATATAATATAAAGTATCAAGATGCTTTACATCTTCAAAAGTGCATTTTTCAAATTTACATGCTTGTGATAAAAATTTTAAAGGTACAGAAAAGTACATGGTTAAAAGACTCCCTCCTTTGAACAGCGTGAATATACTTAGCATTATTGAACTATATTCTTAAAATTGGTTAGAATGGAAGAAAGAAAAAGAAAAAAAAGGCTCCTTCCTACCTCTGGCCCCTCTACCCTTCCAGAATATAACCACTGTAACCAGTTTGTTGCATGGCCTCTGTATTAGTCAGGGTTCTCCAAAGAAACAGAACCAATAGGAGATATATATGTATATCTCTCTATATGTGTGTGCACACACGTGTGTGTAGTAGTATATATATTTATATAAAGAGATCATCAGGAATTGGCTTACACAATTATGGAGGCTGAGAAGTCCCACAGTCTGCCATCTATAAGTTGGAAACACAGGAAAGCTCGTGCTGTAATTCAGTCTGAGATTTCAAAGGCCTGAGAACCAGAGGAACCAATGGTGTAAATCCCAGTCAGAAGGCAGGAGAAGACTGATGTCCCAGCTCTGCAGTCAGGCAGAAGGAGGGGTGAATTCTCCCTTCATCTGCCCTTTGTTCTTTTCAGGTCCTCAGTGGGTTGGATGATGCCCACCAACGTTGGGGAGGGCAATCTACTTTACTGAGTCCACCAATTCCCATGATAATTTAATCTGGAAACACCCTCACAGGCATACTCAGAGATAATGTTTAGCCTAATACTTGGGCACCTCACAACCCAGTCAATTTGACACACAAAATTAACCATCACAGTGTCTGAGGGATATATTCTAAGATATATAATAAGCATATGTATTGAATTTTTTTATTCAGATGGATGTATAGTATTTATCTTGCTAATCCTTCCGTATTCAATACATAAATAATTTACCTTTCACTTTTAAAGGTGGCATAATATTCCATTTAAGTTCTTTTAAAGTGCTCTTTCCCTATCCTTTTTTCGGTTAATCCATTAATCAGTCAAGAAACATCTATGGGCCCCATAATTTTGGACAGTGGAGTAAATAAGAGATGTGTTCCCTTTCCTCAAGAAGCTTTCAGTCTAGCAGAGAAGACATTAAATAATATTTTCTGTATGTTATTATATTTCCAATAGTTTTTGCTTTATGAAGAGAGCTAACACGAATAGCAAGATTTTAATTATTATTAACTTGAATTGAAGAAAATGTCCCCCATGATTCCCAATAATGGTAATATATGCCTTCCCTAAAAACTCTG
The DNA here is from genome assembly GCF_000696425.1 of Galeopterus variegatus. Lineage (NCBI taxonomy): Eukaryota > Metazoa > Chordata > Mammalia > Dermoptera > Cynocephalidae > Galeopterus > Galeopterus variegatus. Next base: position 567,128 of record NW_007726615.1, read on the forward strand.
AGAGAAAGGGGAAAAAAGTGGGGGAAAAAATAGCAAAGAATACTTGAAAGAAAAATGGTAAAATAATTGGAGTAGTCAATACTACACGGAAGTGCCAGAATAGGATTAAAGCTGACAAAACAGTAGGAGTATACCTTCCCACCTACTTTGGTTTAGTTGTAGAAAACAAAATTTACTCTAGTAAGTTTAAGCAGGAAGTTCATGACAGGGCATTAAATAGCTCTTCACTTTCTTTTTTTTGGCTGGCCGGTACAGACCTTGAACCCAGGTGTTATTAGCACCAGCTCTAACCAACTGAGCGAACTGGCCAGCCCTAACTTATTTTTTTTTAATTTTGTAGTCATTTAATAGTCTCAGGAAGAACCTCAAAGGTCCCCTTGAATTGTAACAGAAAATAATAGTTACAAATCAGGCCATGAATGCAGAGAGAATGCTGCGATTGGGCTGGATACTGTACTTCTTCAGGAACCAATGCTTTCAGGATCCTTTTTGGTTCGTTCTAATCCAGACTTGTGTTTGTTAATCTGCTACTCTCATAATCATCATTAATAGACATCCCATTCATCATGCTAGTGCCAGGGGAATCACAAGCTATATTTTACAACCTTTCAGTCTTCTGGGACTATTTTATGCAGACATGGCAGGAACAGTTGGGTGGTTTTTCTCAAAACTTCTTAAATAATGTTATTTTAGGAACATATCTGTGGTAGGCAGAATAATGGTTCCCCTAAAGATGTCCATGTGCTAATCCCTGGAACCTGTGAATATGTTATCATATATGGCAAGGGGGAATTGTGTTTACAGATGGAATTAAGTTTGTTAATTAGCTAACCTTAAAATAAGATTAACCTGGATTATCCAGGAGGGTTCAATTTAATCAAAAGGAAGGAGGCAGAAGAGTCAGAGAGATGTGAAGATGCTATGCTGCTGGCTTTGAAGATGGAGGAAGGTGGCCGCAAGCCAGGAGCACAGGCCCTAAGACTTTAGAAGCTAGAAAAAGTGAGGAAACATTCCGCACTACAGCCTCCAGAAGGAATATAGCCCTGCCAACACCTTGATTTTTAGCTCTCTCAGATCCATTTTGTACTTCTGACCACCACTGTAAGACAATAAATTTGTGTTATTTTAAGTCACAAGTTGGTGGTACTTTTTTCTAGTAGTGATAAGAAACTAATACGATTTCCTAATTTTATAATCTTAATTTAAAAATATATAAAAATCTTACTTCTCTGTTAGAATATAAATTCCTCTAGACCAGGAACTGTATCTTTATTCATTCATATTACCAAACTATGTGTATCACATGGTCTCCCCACCATTTCTTAGGAAAATCACTAATGATTCCTAGATAAAGACTCTACTCACCTCGATGCTTGCTACATAGAGAAGCATCTCTATTGCAATCAATATCTGCATTTCTGAACTCCTTGGTGACTTGATTTTGGGGGTGGAGGAACCTCATATTTAAGCCAGAATTGGTTTTCTCTGGCCCAAGAGTTTTAATACATGGGACTTACATCTTCTTATCAACAGTTCCATAGGCTTCTTGTGCCTCAGTTTCAGCTGCTCTAGAGTTAGACCACCTGTGTGTCAACTGAGGTTTGCTTATGCAGAAGCTGCTTATGTTTTAATTCAGACCATCCCAAACATAGTCTCAAAATTGGTGAAAATCTATAAAACTTTTTCTTATAATGCAAAAACAGACCTGCTATAGATTTGCATTAATTTTCCTCTGTCTTTAGTTGAAGCCAATAAAAATGATGACTTAGGATGAGGGCAGTTTTAAATGTGCTTTGCTTGGGATGTAATGTATTAGTTACCCGTGCCTGCTGTCACTTAGCTTAAAACAACAAACATTATGTCATAATTTCTGTTAATTAGAAACTGGAAGTAGGTTAGCTGGCTAGTTCTGACTAAGGGCCTCTCAAGAGGCTGCAATCAAAGTTGTTGGTTGAGGCTGGTCAGTTAGCTCAGCTGGTTAGAGCATGGCATTGTAACGCCAAGGTGAAGGTTTCAGTTCCCCATACTGGCCAGCCACCAAAAAACAAACAAAAAATCATAGCTCAAGGCTATGGACATCTCAAGTCTTGACTCGTGAGGAATCCACTTTGAAGTTAATTCACATGACTGTTGGCTGGTCTCAGAAATCCGCTTTTAAGGCTAATTGACATGGACCCACCCACAGGGTTGCCTCACACCATTTCAGTAGCTTCTCCTGCAGTGAGCCATAATGTGTGACAGAACACCTAAGACAGAAGTCATGGTCTTTTTAAAATGTAATTTTGGAAGTGACATTCTATCGCTTCGGTTGTATTCTATTTATTACAAACAAGTCAGGAAATCCAGCCCATGTTCAAGGGGAGGAGATTACATAATGGCATGAATATCAGGGAGTGGGATCATTGGGGGCCATCTTAGTAGCTGTCTACCACAAGTATAAATTAGTGAGTTTATTAATTTACCAGAGAATATATAATCAAGTTTATAATATTTCTAACTGAAATTGTTCAATAATATCAGACATTTTGCAGTATGCCACAAATAAATCTTCCATATTAGATGAAATGAAACAAAAATGGAAGTCTTAACTTTCCACTTCTAACTAACAGATTAACTTTCCACTTCTAACAGAATGTCCACTTCTAACTTACTATTCCAATTATTCCTTTTGCTTTTTAAAATTCTATTTATTCCTCATCTAAAAATAATCTAAGGAGTTTTTAGAGATATATAAAATATTAGAATTAGTTTTTAAAAAGATGAAAGACAGAAAATTAAGTCAGAAATAAAACTGCTTTACAAGGTCATAGTCTGGTGAAAGTTGAAGACTGAACAATATTCATGGCTTTGTGGCTGATAGAGTTTGGTTGTGTTGTCTCTGTCAAAACTCGTGTGGAAATCTGATCCCCAATGTGACAGTGTTCGGAGCTGTTTGAGTCATGGGGGCGGATCCCTCATGAATGGATTAATGCCCTCCCTGGGGAAGGGGGACCTGAGTGAGATCTCACTCTGTTAGTTCCCGTGAGAGTTGGTTGTTTAAAAGACCCTGGCACCTCCCCTCTCTCTTGCTTCCTCTCGCCATGTGATCTGCTCATACCTGCCTACTGCCTGCCATTTTCTGTTGTGAGTAGAAGCAGCCTGAGGCCCACACCAGATGCAGTTGTCCCAGAATTGTAAGCCAAATAAACCCTTGTTCTTTATAAATTACCCAGTCTTAGGTATTCTGTTACAGCAAACCAAAATGGACTAATACAGTGGCTGAATAAGTTGATGTTAAGAAAATGAAAAGGCAAGTCCAAGGCTGGGAAAAAAATACAAAACATATATTATCTGATAAAAACCTTGTATCCAGAATGTGTATAAAGAATTCTTATAACTCAAAATAAAGGCAACCTGGTTTTTAAAAATAGGGAAAATATTTGAACACTTTATCAAAGAAGATATATGAATAACAAATAATACAAAGTAAAACCACAATAAGGTATTATTACACCAAGACTGGGATGGCTAAAATTAAAAAGTTTGACAAGACAAAGTTTCACCAAGAATGTAGTGCAATTGGAACTTTTGGTTCACAGGTTTTACAAAGTTAACATACTCAACATATGACCCAGCAGTCCTACTCCAAGGTGTTTACTCAAGAGAAATGAAACTGTGTATACACAAAGACTAGTACATGAATGTTCATAGCATCTTTATAATAGCCAAAAACTAGAAACAGTTTTGTAATTATATTGTGATATAATTATATACATACAATAGACTTAGCAATAAAACAGAATGAACTACTGATAAATGAAAAAACATGCACGAATCACAGAAGCATTATGCTAAGTGAAAGAAGCTAGAGACAAAAGATGACATACTGTATAATTCCATTGTATGAAATTCTGGAAAAGGCAAAACCATAGTGACAGCCTATTAGTGGTAACTAGGATTAGGAGGAGCTAATTATCTGCAAAGGGGCAAGAGGGAACTTTTGGGGATGATGGAAGTATTCTGTATCTTAATTGTGGTAGTTATGACTGTATACATTTTTCAGAATTCATCAAACTGTTCAATTAAAGTGGGTAAATTTCATTGTGTTTAAATTATACCTAAATAAAGCTTGATCAAAACAAAGAACTTTTCCACACACGCAAACACAAATCCAGTTAAGCAGTTTGCTAATCTTAAAATAATTGCACTTGGAGCAATTGTGTTTTGTTTTTAACCTCCAAGGTAATATATGAATAATCTGAGCTCCCTTGGTATAGGCTTATGTATACAAATACTACAGAATTCAGAGGAAAAGCTCTTTCTGCCTGGGATTACTGTTGGAAGACAGAAATTTTGAGCTTCCTCATAATGAGATCAGAGGATTGGAATTGGATTAGAAGGGGGAAGGGTGTCCCAAGGGAGATGTAACCGAGGTAGAGAAGTCTGAAAGGAGGTCATGCTTTTGGGGGAATAAGGAATTGACTAGTGGATCAGTGACTTTCCAATGGAAACAAAGTTGGGAAAACCATTGTGATGAGATGTTAAAAATTTTAGATTCTTGAATAGAACTTGCTATGAAAGGGTTAACATCAGATTAAGGGCATTGACATTTATAGAGCACATAGAATGGAACCTAAAACATGATCATTGCTATATGTGTTTTTTTAAATCAAATACAGTTCTCTTTTTTTTCTATGAGAGGTATTTAATGATAGAATAATAGGGAGTGGCATCCATACATGAGTTAGGACAAGAAGGTAAGGGAAATTAACATTTATTCAACATATTATATGGGTCAGATACTGTGCTTTGTGCTTGACAACAGGGATATGCAATATTATCCTTATTTTACAACTATGGAAACAGGCTCAGGAAGAGAGAGGTTTTGGTTTTAATTAATTCAAGTACCACAAACACAGAAGGGGCAGTGTTCCTCAAAGGTTGGTGAGCGCCTACTTGAGTTAAAATCACCAGGGACTTATGTCCACAAATCACAACCAGAGCTGCTAAATTTGATTGTGATGTTGAGGGTGGGGGCGGTGGTGGTACACAGGAATCCACACTGCTAACCAGCTCACTAGTTGGTTGGTAATCTCCAAAAACTTTGAGAAGCACTATGTTAAGATTTAGCAGATACTTTTGCTGTGTGGTGATTTCTAGTATTTAGAGTTCCTAGAAACATGTTAGCCTCGTAGAGGTTATCTGTAGCTTTGTCTTTGTCTATTAAAATATGTTATATCTTTACAGTGTTCATAACATACCCATAGTTCTCAATGCTCGTATTTTATAAATGAGTTAAAAAAATAAGTAAGCCAGATTTCTTTATTAGTTCTCACTAGAATTTATTTGACTGCCCAAAGTGGCCTGTACCTGGCAGCAATATTTTTTAGATTCATTTTGCCATTTCCCTTAGCTTAAGCTACCTGAAATGTGTTACTTTGTGTTTACCATTTTTATACAGTACAGGATAAATAAAGGAGTATTTTTATTATTATACATAATTTATAGTGGATAACATATAGAATAGATTTTCATAAAAGTGTATTTATAAGTAATGGGCATTTATGAGATAATTCTGTTCGCCTAAATTTTCTTTTTTCTCTTTAACAAGCATACTAGGGCCGACCCCGTGGTGCAGCGCTGGGAGCACAGCGACGCTCCCGCCGCGGGTTCGGATCCTATATAAGAATGGCTGGTGCGCTCACTGGCTGAGCACGGTGTGGGTGACACCACACCAAGGGTTGCGATCCCTTTACCGGTCACGAAAAAGACAAAAAGAAAAGAAAAAAAAAACAAGCATACTAGCCCAAAATAATTATCATATTTAGCTACCTACTTATTATTTAAATGCCAACATTTAATCTTACTTGATTATTTGTATTTTCGACAGTGATTCTTTTCTTGCACACCAAGAAAGTGTGAGACGGATGATGAGAAGTTTTTCTGAACCTTTTGGAGGAGACTTGCTCAGTATCTCTGATGGTCGAGGGAGAGCTCATAATCATACAAGACATGATAATGGTGAAAATTCCTTGACTGTAAGTTCTTTATTTTAAAGACAATTAGTGGAACATCCTGTAAGAACTTGAAGAAAAATATTACAGAAGTTTATGTCTATGATGATAGGAGGTGACTAATACTTGTGTTATAGAAATAACTATTATATAAAAGGGGGGACTTGTTGGAAATTGGACGATAAAGTGTTAGCTGTACAGAATTCCACTGTGCTACCAAAACTCTTAGGACCATTATAAGCCAAACTTAAACCATATTTTTCATATATATTTTTAAATATATTTTTCATATATATATTTTATATATATGACTATATATATTCATATATTTTATATAGAGAGAATTTTTCATATGTATTTTTATATATATGACTATATATATTCATGTATACTTTATATATATATATATATACTCATATGTATATTTTATATATATATAGAATGACCAGAACACGTAAGGAAATATCCTTCCTGTCTCATACACTATTTTTAATACTTTTTCAAATAGTAGTGAAATCAATAATATAATGCTTTGTCTTTATAGGACCAGGAAACACTAATCTGCATGGCTACCTTGGACCTTCAAAGCTTAGATTAACCTTTAACTGTATTTCAAGAACCTTGCACATCTGCAGTATATTTTCATAAGTCTGTCTGAGAGCAAAGCTGGAAGGTTACATACTTAAAAAAAAGAAAGGAAAAAAAAACTCAGGATATTTATACATTTCAACCATTTTCTTTTTTACCTCTTTTTATTTGTTTCTTTTTCAGCCTCAGGAATGGCAGTTGTAGAGTAACAAATCCACAGGGATTTCTATAAAGATGAATCTCCACAATTAAAATGTAGATATTGGGAACTCAGTAAACATTAAATTGGTCAGTTGGGAAACTTACAGAATCTTCCAGAAAAACATTTTCTTGTTTTCTGTTTGCGGTAAACTTAAAAAGAACCAAGCATTTCGGATAATGCTAAGAAGTTTGATGAATAAAATTCATTTCCCACTTAAAATGAAAGTAATCTTCACATTGTTTTTCACATATGTTATTCCTAAGCAGCATATGCACATTCCAATTAGTTTTCTTTTAATTAGTGAAGAGTGGATCATTATATATATTTTTTTACTTTTAGTGCTAATCAGTTTGCATAAAAGTTTAAAATTAATATCAGGAAAAATTGTCAAAAGGGCAGAAAAATCAGTTATGATATTCTGAAATTTTGTCTTTCATGGGAGCATTATAATATTTTATATATCTACTATAACCATAGCAAGGAAAGAGTATGACTATATATAGCTCTTTATATTTATGCACATAAATGAGCTCTTCACAGCTTTTATGGAAGAAGCAAGAAGTGGTAATTTTATTCCCTTGTAAGCATAGAAATGAGAGACCTGTTTATAATTCAGCTGAAAATGTTTTATTGAAAATGTCTGTACACATCACCTATAACTCTCTGGTCATCCACTGGAAGCAAAAGTAAATGTTTTTTTCCTGGGCACTTGTGCTTTTTTTAAAAAAAATTTTTATTATTAGCGTATTCATTATTACAAATTTTAATTTTTCTTTAAGCCCTTTACCCAGCCTATCACTCCCCAAACCTCCTTCCTCCCTCCCTGAACCTCCTTCCTCCTTCCCTCCCCTAGTGTCCTTAGGTTTGTTCTCTCCTTCTGAAAGTTCAACATATTGTTGTGGTTCTTTCTTCCTTCCTCCCTCCCTCCCTCCCAGTTATGAGTGAGAACATGCGGTATTTCTCCTTCAGCACTTGTGCTTAAAACACTGAATATTTAACAAGCACTGGAATAAGAAATATATAACCAAATAAAGAGATAAATTTCTATGAAACTGTAGTTTGTAAAGTAAATAATTTAGAACTATTTGCATTTTATCATGCTTTGTATTATATTTGCCTTGCCAACCTAGCTTTAAATCAAGTGTTGGGAGAAAAGAAGAAAACACATAGCTGAAGTAATATGGTTGCATAAATGTGATGATTAATAAGAAAAGTCAAGTAGGAAAGCAATTCTTAATATAAAGGAAGACCAAGAACAACATGTGAGTGAAAAACTAAAATAGCTGCTACCTTCTCATAATCAGGTTGCCATAACAAAATAACTTAGACTGGGTAGCTTTTAAACAACAGAAATTTATTTCTTATAGTTCTGGAAGCTGGGAAGTCCAAGATCAAGGTGCTGGCAGATTTGCTGTCTCTTTTATACATGGCACCTTCTTGTTGTGTCCTCACATGGTGGAAATGGCAAACAAGCTCCTTCAGGCCTCTTTTATAAAACACTAATTCCATTCATGAGGGCTGTGCCCTCATGACCTAATCACCTCATAACTGTCCCACCTCTTAATACTGTTGCATTAGGGATTATGTTGCAAAATATAAATTTGAGGGGGACACTAACATTAGCTAGTTTATGGTGGCATAGATTAGCTTTTGTCTAAGATTATAAATCATTTGTTACTGTAGTCTGAAGTCTGTAGACTAGCATTATCCAATAGAACTTTCTGGAAAATGGAAATGTTCTAAATATGCACTGTCCAGTATGGTAGCCACTGGCTGTATATGTCTATTGAGCCCTTGAAATGTGCCTAGTGCTACTGATGAACTAAATTTTAAATTTTTTTAATTTTAATTATTTTAAATTTAATTTTAAATAGCCACGTGTGGCTAGTGGATACATTAATGAACAGCATGATGATAGACATTCAAATGGATTCCAAAGCGTTTAGCTTTTTTCTAATGAATGGTAAGTAAAGATCATTGATCACCTATATACAAACCTATCGTCTTATTCCCATTTAGTAATCTCTTAGATCTTCCAAGGAAAAACTGCAATATTCATGTACCTATTAAAGTAAATGGTAATTTTTACTATATCAGATTTAGACCAACCCATTTCATAAAAGCTTGAACATAAGTCTCATAGCTCTTTTTATTATTATTATTTTATTTTATTTGGTTTTTTTGGTGCCAAAACCCGGAAATGAGTCTCGTAGCCTTTTCAATAGTAATCCTTAGTAGTAGTTACTTGCTTTTCATATCTGAAATCAAGTAGTATACATTTTTCTTTATTACATTGCATCAACTATCTTAGAAAGTTAATACCAATACATTTGTTTTGAATTGTTCAAACTGTGAAAACTTTTTGCTAAATAAGAGCACTGTGCATTGTTCTAGGGCAGTTGAAAGCCAGTAGTAATTTTTAAAATACAGGAATTTCATCCTGTTACAGTGGGTTTTCAAAGAACTATTCAACCTCATTTTTTAGCCAAAATTCATTTTTTCCCTGTACATTTATATCAGGGAGATATGGCTCTCCTTTTTTTCTCAAGGGTGTGATTTATTTGACAAACTTATGTCTAAATATGAAGGACTTATGTAATAGGAAAAGTAAATTAATTAACAGAAAACAAAACTAAATTAATTAAAAGAAAACAAAAACAAACAAGCAGCAACAACAAATGACCTCTATCCCAACCTAACTTTTCTGTCAGTGTTTTATATCTACATATGAATGTGAGCACAAAAATTATAAATTGACTACAGAAAATGGAAAAGGCTGATGCTGCTATGTTTGAAAAGAGTAGAACCATGAAAACAATAGGCTTTTTGAGCATGATAACTGTCCAAGTCTATTTGAATTTTTAATAAAAATTTATATAAAAGCTTTTCTGTATTTTTGTAAAGTAATGTTTTAAAATGAGTGTTTTGATTAAGCAGTGAGCCATTATGCTTATGTTTTTAAGCATAGTGGGTGAAAATCTGTATTTCATATGGATACCTTGATTATTTTTTTTTTTATTTTTGGCCAATTTCTGGACAGTTGTCATGTTTATGAGCTATAGTATGAGGGAAAACAGAGACTCTTACTAAAAGTAGAAGCATAAACTATGCCATTTTCTTATGTTTGTATTATTAGCATTTTCTTCTATTCGTAGTTTCTTTATGGGGATATTTTAAAGCCAGTTGTCCATTTTGTAAGGGTTAGTTTTGCTTAAAACTAGATAATTTAATCTGTAAATTCAACTAAGGACATTATAACTCAAGATATAACAGTTAGACTGAGTGATGGTGCCAAGTCAATCTAAAAATCTGTTCTTCCTTTCAGTAAAAAGACTAATGTTCTAGATATATATTATAAGTATGTATCATCTGATACCATTTAATATAAAATTTTTAATGATAAAACATTATACTAAAAAGTTATCTATAATGATTTATAATTATAGATGATAATATCAAAACATTATCAGTGAATGATAAAATTTAATATATACCTTTTACTCAGAAATTCAAATTTTATTTTTAACATTTGAACCTTCCAAGTAGTGAAAGTTTTAAATTTTTATACATCTAAAAATTTGATTTTATTAATCTGTACCTGTTGAGGAATACAATTTGTGAACTATCAATTTTGATTATTTCATCAATTATACTTAACATTGTTTTGCCTGTCAAAGACTCTAAATATTTTTAAATCTATGTATATGATCCTTGCTGGTCTATATTAATTTCTCATTCCATAAAAAATAGAAGTAGGAGGTATTAAATTTTTACCCAATATCTCTACTAATCTTTTGGAATTTTATTAATGTATGTAGCTGATCTTTTAAAAATATGGAATAGTTGAGTAAAGGAAAGATGATTTAATCTTATTTGTTGTACCTTTTGTTTTAATTAACTTTGATATAAATTTGCATTTCCCTTGAGAAATGTTTATCTTAATCCATAGCAAATGCTTTTTCTTTTAACTTCCTTTAATAAGTATTAGAGTAGTCGTATTTTCAAGTGATACATGGTCTCTTTATTTGCCTGTCAGGCTCTACAATGAATAATAAGCAGATAATTTAAAAAATATATGTTGAGTTATTTTTTATTAAAAGTTTCTATTATTTTGGTAGTGCTTAGCTATGTGGTTATATAGTGCATTATTTTCTTTTTCAATAAACGTCATAACCAAATTAATTAAATATTACTTTTCTAGGCAACAAGTTCTCTTGTGCCTTTTGGCAGTTTTGGTGGTATGGTTCGTATCATGAGACATAAGCCATTTTAGCAGTATTTTCTGACAATTTTTTTTCCCATTAACTCAAGCAGACTGAATTGGCATGTAGACTCACTAACTTTCATAATGGCTTTTTAGTATTGTACTGAAAACCTCTGTTTCATGTATTAAATTTGTCTTAGAGTGTTTAAGCGTGTGTTTTCTTAAGTAGGTCACATAAACATATGTAAAATCAGTTTTCAAAAATAAAAGTATATTTTAATAGATGAATATTTGCTTGATTTACAAAAGGGGTCCCACATAGTTGTGTTTCAAAGTTGGGACTTCCATATGCTTATAATGCATTTCCAAAAGGTGAAAAAGCACCAAACCATAGATCAATAAGCACAACATTTGGAAAAGCTTAGATTGGCTTCTTTCCTCTAGGATTTTGTTACCAACTTGTCCGTGCTTTTCCTTGCCCATACTCAACGTGTGGCTACTCTGCAACTGGCATTTCTACCACCCCTGTTTCTTTGAGCTTTGGACTGTATCTGTGATGCTAGTTTCCAACACCATTTGCCTCCCTGAAGTTTTACATATAGCATTTATCCTTCCTGACCAGAGTTTGCAGTGAGACAGATGACAAAAAAAAAAAAAAAGGAAAAGAAAGAAAAAAGCAGAGTTATCAGTAACATGATCAGGAAGTTCATCATGCTGTGAGAGCACAAATAGAAAAGAGTACTTACCCCAGACCTTTTCAGGTAGGATGGGGAGTGGAGGGAGAGAAAATTTTCTGAACTTTAACGATTAGTAGGAGTTAGCCATGAAAAGCTGGGGGAGGAAAGGAAGAGTGTTCAACACAGAGGAAACAGCATGTGCAAAGACCTAGAGACTAGAGAGCTCAAAGATGTTTAGGACCACTTGGCCCTACAATAAGAATTGGACAGTAGATATAGATGAGGATGAAGAGGTAATTAGGGACTTGCTTAGGCCATAGGAAGGAGTGTGGACATTATCCTTAAGGTAATTTCAGATATTCACAATACTCAGCAAATACAGATAATCTTCTGGTGCCTGATTTGACAATGAATTTAGAAGAGGGCAGAACACACCCAAACATCTGATCTTTTCCTTCTCCTCCTCTGCTTCTTCTTGGGACTAATCCCTCCATCTCTCACAAATTCTCTCTCTCATACAGGCCCTGATTCTCAACCCAGTGTTGAAACAAAATATTCCTAATATTCCTGAATTGTGTTGAGTCTCTGAAATGCAGATTAATTCTACTACAGTCTTTTGTATACCCAAAGTTGTATCAGTATCTCCTAAATATGCCTTTGTTGTTCCCTATCATATTAAAAGCAGGTTTTCCCATCTATTTTCCATTGTCACAAGCAGTAAAAAGCCAATAGAAAGCCTCTGATAATTCTTTTTTTTTAATTTTTTTTTCATTGTACATTTTTATGGGGCACACTTTGTTGTTTCAATACATGTATTTATTGTAGAGTTATCCAGTTAGAATAGTTAGCATATCTATCACCTAAACATTTATCATTTCTTTGTGGTTATAACATGCAATACCCTCTCTTTTAGCTTTCTTGAAATATACAAAATAATATTAGTTATTGTCATCCTAAAGCATCAGAACTTATTCTTCCTATCTAACTGTAAGTTTGTAACTTTGTAACTTTGTACCAGTCTACCAACCTTTCCCCATTCATCCTCCCTCTTCCCTTTCCCTGCCTCAGGTAACTACTATCCTACTCTCTATTTCTATATTTTCCCCTTTTAAATTTATTTTTCTTAATTGGCCCATGATAACTGTATATATTTATAGAGTACAATATAATATTTGGGTACATTCATACTGTGTGCAATGATCATATCAGAGTGCTTACTATATTCATCACCTCAAACATTTGTTACCTCTTTGTGTCAGGAACATTCAACATCATCTCTATTATCTATTCAAAGATATACTGTTCTTTGTTGTTGACCGTAGTCTCCCTATATTGCTGTAGTACACTAAATCGCATTCATGCTCTCTCTGCAATTTTATATCTGCTGACCACCCTCTCTCCATTTTCTTCTTCCCCTCACCGGTCTCTAGTAATCACTATTCTAACTCTCCACTTTTATGAGACCTTTGATAACTCTTTATTGAGGCCAAGCTAGGCACACAGCAAATGAATCTCCAAGAGGATTGAAATACCAGCACTGAATCACAGTGCCTTACAAGATTAAGAAGACTCATCCTGCATGAGCGGAGGAGTTTTCTTGAACCAGGCAACTCCCTGTTTTATAATAGTAGACAGTGCACTGGGTAAAACATTAGAATGTGTGCTTTACTTTTATTTTCTTGTGAGTGTTCCAGTGATAAAACATAAAATCAATAGATTTTTCTAAACAGGAATTCTCAACCTATGCAGTACTGACTTTTTAGGGTAGATAATTCTTTGTTCTGGGGGGCTGTCCTATGCATTGTAGGATGTTTGGCAGCATCCCTGACCTGTATCCGCTAGCTGCTAGTCACACACCTTCCTCAATTGTGACATCCCAAAATGAGTATAGTTATTGCCAAATGTACCCTTGGGGTTAAAAACCACTCTTGGTTGAGAAACCACTGTTCTGGAGGAATTCATAACTATTTTTCTGAAGGAGCATACCTCATGCTTCAAGGGTATGGCCCACTGATCCTTGAATAGGGAGGAAAATGAAAGCCTATTAGTAGAGGGTGTTGAACTCTTACCACCTAGACTCTACTATGATGAGAGAGCTAGATACTCGAGTGCAGCTTCTACCAACCACGTGGTTCTGGTGGAAGTGACATAGGCATCTTATACCCAAGTTTGATTTATTTGCATAGTGTGGGATATTCAGATGGAAGAAGGAAAAATTTAAAGACTATCCTATACTTGATCTGTTCCAGCCCAAGATACTCCACTCAGTATTTAATATCAACCAAATTATGTTTTGAGAAAGCCGATGAATGCTGTGTGTTTCTGGATTAAATGCACATGCATGTATTAATGTGTGTATATATACACCTGTGTATTTATAGTACTATATTGTTCCCTAATCATTTATTTGTTAGCTGTTTGGGATTTTGTGTATGCTTCAATTTGTGTTTTAACAAATCACTTTCATTGTATAGTCCTTAAATTATCTTTACCTGGTTGATTACCGCATGAGAACCCACTAAAATCAATAAGGGGAAAATTTTTTCAGCTGTTTTGGAAAGACTGATTTGCTTTTTTCATGTTGTATTTGTAGTTAATAACATACTTCCTAATATCCTGTAGCATACAGATGTCAGCCCTTTTCAGGCAATGGATCGAATGATGTTAAATATGCGAAACAGTATGCAGGAATTACAAAGAAACTTTGTAAGTACTAAAAATAAAGTGATTGCTTTCAGTGATTGGTAGTTTATATTATAGTGGCTTTCAAACATTTTTTAACCACAGTCCATAGTGATTAAAAAATATATCTTACACGATCAACCCAATGTACAATACTTGTGTGCTTTGTAAGTATACCTGAAGCAAAAGTTTTGTGAAAAAATGATCATATTGTTTACAGTGTGTTCTATTTTGTATTTCATTTCATGTTTTAAAAATCCTGGTCACAACCTACAAGTTTGAAAACTAACATTAATTAACTTTCAAAATTAAAAATTCAACCACAAAAACATTTGTTCTGCTGAAAGTCACTATTGTAAATGAACATTTTATATGAATTTGCATACAGTCATGCATTGCTTAATGATGGGGATGAATTCTGAGAAATGTGTCATTAGGAAATATTGTGTGAACATCATAGAGTGTACCTACCCAAACCTAGATGGTATAGCCTACTACACACCTAGGCTATATGGTATATAACTTACGGCTTCTATGTGAGTAATGTGTTGCGCTGACGTGTTGATGGCTACTATATCACTAAGCAATAGGAATTTTTCAGTTCTATTATAATCTTATGGGACCACCGTCATATATATGGTCCGTTGTTGACCAGAATGTCATTTGTGACACATGACTGTATCTTTATTATCTATAACCTATCTACTTAAAAGGATTTGTAACATTTAAGAAATTATGTTTTAGTGTTAAAAAAATTCTGAAAACAAATTTCAGGAATGATTTTTAGGTACTGGATTAGATCCATATAGTCCACATACTTATAAATTAGTGCTAATACTCTTCTACACATAATATTAACATCAAAAACAATAAGTTGATTTGATCTGAAGAAGAAAGACCCATCTCATTCTGGTCATCCAGTTTGGATTGTATGGATCATTTCAGAATTTCCAGATCCTGTTTCCTAATAATGATTAATGATTTTAGAAAGCAATCTGGTACCCACAAGAGGTATGAAACTTCTTGGTGTATGGCTAATTGGCTCAGTGTTGGCAAGATTGCACACAAGGGTCAACCACTGACTACAGAAGGATCACAGGTTTCAGAGCATGGCATCTTTATTTAAATCTAAGCCACAAGGATCTCTGAATGAATCACTTGTTATCATTCTTTACAGGGAGAGTGGGAATTGGTACTTAAAATGGAAAGATGTTAGGACCTCCCTAGGGGTGCTATTTGGATACACCATATTGGTAACATGGTATCCTTAGTAGAACTTTTATAGCTAGTGTTGTTACGTATTTGAACTCTCTAGCATTAATTCTCTGTATTTGACTAGACTCTGAATTTACAATTTCTGTTTACCTCTAGGGTCAACTTTCAATGGATCCAGATGGACATTCATTTTGTTCCTCTTCAGTTATGACTTATTCCAAAGTAGGGGATGAACCACCAAAGGTTTTTCAGGCCTCAACTCAAACCCGTAGGGCTCCAGGAGGAGTAAGTATTTTCTAAGCATTCTTAAAGCCTAAGTTGTGGGACGATAGATTGATTGCCTGTTATTAAAATTGGCAGTTGTCACTTAGAAAAGCTCAACTGTATTTACATGGCATTTTTTTTGTCTCCCCATGAGGATTCCTTTTTTCATGTAAATATCTATTGATGTGTGTTAACTTTATATATTGACAAGGTAAACAGACACTAAAAGAAACTTTGGTTTATGAAATAAGTATCTACTTTTAGTTTATATTTGGAGTAATTAATTTTTAACTTGTAAAATATTTCAAGTGTATAGAAGGATATAGCGAATAATATAATGAATACCCATATTCCTGCCACCCAGCTTAGTCAAATCATAACATTTTTCTTTATTTGTTTCAAGTTGTCTCTTGTTTTGTTTTCTTTTTAAGCAAAAATGCCACAGATGCAGTTAAAGCTTCCAGTGCATTCCTCTGAGGTCCCTTTTCTCTTTCTCCTTCTTCAAAGATAACCATTTTCCAAAATCTGGAGTTAATCATTCTCATATGTGTTTTTACAATTTTATTACTTATATATGGATCATAAAAATATAATGGATTACTTTTGCAGGTTTCTAAACTTGATATAGATGGTATCATATTGCATGTGTCCTCAACAGCTGGCCTTTGCTCAGTACTATGCTTCTGAGATATATTCAAGTTGATATGTGTGGACTTAGATTTTAACTTCTTTGTAGTATCCAAAATATGAATAAACCACAATTTTTAGTCCATTTTTCTATTGAAAGATATTTAGGTATATAAATAATTTTTATAATTTTTCACTAATTCATCCTTATGAAAGTATTACAGGTTTCAGGGCATAGCATATTTATTTAAATTATGTCTCGTGCGAAGGATCTAGAAATGGTATTATTACTAGGGTGTGAGTACTTTCATCTTTACCTAGAAATTACCAAGTTTACCTCACAGTGATTGAAACTGTTGGCTTCCACAAACTGTGGTATGGGAGTTCCTATTTCTCCACTTCCTTGTTAGTACCTATAGTAAAATTTTAGGTTTGCCAGTCTAATGAGTGTGAGGTAGTTCAGTTTTTAGTTCTTACATATAAAGATGAATCTTTTAATTATGCTCTTGCCATATTTTGGCTAATTCATCTCAGACATTTTAATTTTAAATTGCTGTAAGTGACAAAGTCTTAAACACAAACAATATAATTGTAGATGTCGCACAACAAATCATGTTAATATTTGCCTATCATAAATATTTGGTCATCATAAATATTCTAATAACACCTCCATAGAGTCGATAGGTGGGAACCATGAGATTCAAGCCTGTCAACATGACTGGTGGATAATTAGTTGCCTTTACTTGCAGGAGTTCCAGCATGAACTTCCATCTATTATTTTGTCAAAGATAGTGTCGAAGGCATTGAGTTTTTTTTATAATTAAGTTTTTCTTTTTTTTAATATTTGATTACAATCTGGAAAAAGATTGAATCGAATTGGTTCTATTTATTGTAGAAATTTTCATTTTAAGTTGTTCAGGAAATAGCAAAGACCTATTTGTTACCACAATTTTGCTGCATGATGATACTGGAACTCAGTACCCATTATTTTTAGAGCTGTAGATCTATGGCCTTACCTCAATAGGTAAATAGGCCCTGAGAAATTTATAACTAAATCCATTCTGTACATATCTAAATAATAACTAAATAATTTTATTTATTTTTACAGATAAAGGAAACCAGGAGAGCAATGAGAGATTCTGACAGTGGAGTAGAAAAAATGGCTGTTGGTCACCATATCCGTGACCGAGCTCATGTCATTAAAAAGTCAAAGAACAAGAAGACTGGAGATGAAGAGGTTGATCAAGAGTTCATAAATATGAATGAAAGTAAGTTATCACAAAAAATAATGTTTGTTCTTGTAATGTTAAAATAGCATCTATACTTGCAGAACTTGATTAATATTTTTTGTAGAAACATTTATAAGGTGTAGATTATGAATTATATGTGTAGGCAATACCTTGTCAAAGTAATAACATCATAGTTCATCATTTCATAATAGATCTTTTTTTTTACAGTGATTTTTGGCAATTTGGAGTGTCATTTATTTGTTTTGTTTAATATTTAGAAAATGGAATCTTTTGAATTGTTATATAGTAGTATAATCATAAGCAAAATGAGTTTTTAAATTTTTTTTCTAATTATCAAGGAAGTACATTTGAAAAGTATAAAGAAAATAAAAATCATTTGCAATCCCAACCCAAATTAACTACTATTAATAATGTTTTAGTGTATTTCTTCCTAATAATTTTATGTATATATAAACACACATACTTTTTTCAAATTAGTATTTTACTATCTGTATAGTTTATATCATGCATATTTTAACTCACCAGTATAATTGTAAACAGTCACCTATGATGTTATTTTTCAAAAACATTCTAACTGGTTAACTAAAAGTTGTGAATAGGCCCTAGTTTATTTAAACCATTCTGTATTGTTGGGCACTTAGGCTATATAGATAAGATTTTAATTTCTGGTTAGATAATAATCATACATATATAGATATATATGTATAACTGAGGGTTGCGATCCGTTGCCGGTCACGAAAAAAGACAAAAAGGAAAAAAAAAAAATTATTCTTATGCAATAGGATGGAAACCATGATATCTTGACCTTTTCTAAATTGTAACCTTTGTAATTCTATCATATTTAAATTTATACTGAGTACTTCACAATAATTAACATGTCAAAGAAAAATTAATTGAAGGAACACATGATTATAAAGGCAATCTGAAAGAACAAGTACTATCACGTACGTATTGTTTTTATGGAAGTTAAATTACCTACTTCATGACAACATAAACTGACAGTCAAGTTGAGTAATCCGACTTAGGAAAATTGACAACAGGAGCTTGTAGGGTGTCAAGTTGCATAGGAAGATGGTAAGGTAAATATAAGTGCTAGTCACAGAAGGAGTGTCCAAGTTAATAGGAACAGCATGGTAACTGCAAGATGACCCAGGAAAAAAGACTATAAGTCAGTGTAATTGGGTCAACCAGCCCTTTGGATAAAATACTACAATATCTCAGCAGATGAGTGAAAAACTAGATTATCAATAACCAGATCATCAGTAGGAATAGGAGATGAACAAACAGGAAAGGAAATATTACCCTAGTCAAAGACCTTCATATTTGAAGCAGCTTCCTGCCTCTATCTTGAGGGTAGGCTGATAAAAACACCAGGCTAGCATGAAGTGTGTGGGGAGCAATGCAGTTACTATAGTTGATACCTTAATACTTATTCCCTTTATTTTGATATTTAATGTAGGTGATGCACATGCTTTTGATGATGAGTGGCAAAATGAGGTTTTGAAGTACAAACCAGGGGGACGATGGCGGAATCTAGAAAATACTAGAATGAGAAGTGTTGGTCATGATTCAGGATCCCGGGAACTTAAAAGAAGGTAAAAGTTATTTCAAAAATAAATTGTGCTTTTTTTTTTTTTAAAGAAGAATTAAAAGAAAAGTTATGTAATTTTACCTCTTTTATCAGGAAGTTTTGATGAACATCCAAGTTATATCCTCAATATCTTTTGGGAAAGATGTAATAATTTTACATTAAACCTGCATATTTTACATAAATTTAAATTTGTATCTAAAACCCAGTAATATTTTGGATGTATGGATAGTAAATTATTAGCAAATTATGCTTCAGAAGATAGAGGCCAAAATCCTCCTAAGGAAAACTGATATACCTAAACTATATTCTAGTTATTCCTGTGAAACAGATTCTAATCTGGATATAGAGTCATACATTCCACACCAGGTAAAGATGTTGTATCTAGAGTATGATAAGGGGAAAGGGGCAGTGTTTAGAAGATTTAATAACTTCTGTAACAGGTCAAAATTCGGCATGTAATAGTAAATGAATTTTTAGAAACTTGTATAATATGTAACAGTGTGTGAAATACCACATTTCATGTGTATTAAATATTTTGGAAGAATTTTACAAAAACTTTAGCATTCCTTGGACTTATCTTTTGGAATAGCTGTGAAAAATAAATGTGTTAAAACTACATACTAAAGGTTATAGAGATTTTTATACATTTAGTACATATTGTAGAGTTACAATTTAATTTGGTTCTCTGGGAGAAAAAATTGAAAGTACCTAATTCCTATTAAAATTACACTCAAAAGAGAGGCCTCACCAGGCCTTAAAACAGAAATCTGTTCTAGGCCATAAGAGAGTGGAGAATTGCTGCAGAAGGTGGAAGGCTTCACAGAACCAGCGGTGGACAAGTGGGTATCAAGTAAACCAGAAGCCTTGAGCAGAATTTCATGTGCTAGCATCCTTTCTTTTAAAGTACTTGTTTAAGAATTTAGAGCCATAATATTTTGTATTAAGTGGCTTTAAAACTTCTTCCCATATTAATTTTAGATAATATGTCTCACTTTGTAAAATGTATTAATTAAAAACCTAACAGTGCTAAGTTTGAATATGAAATTTAGGTTCTGGATAGAGAAAGCATGCTCTTTATGGATGACCTATAAATCTATGGCCCTAACAGTGGCTTTTTCTCTTAAATAGCACTGCTCAATAGCATTTTCTGAAATGATTTTCTGCAGTGACGAAATGTTATGTATCTGTGCTGTCCAATATGATTGCCACTAACCACATGTGGCTATTGAATCACATTTGAAATGTAGCTGGTACAACTGAGGAACTGAATTATTTTATTTTATTTTAATTAATTTAAATATAAATGTGGCTAGTGGCTACCATATTGGGCAGCATGGTTTAAACTAAACAGTTAAATCTATTTCAGGTAAATCTATTTCAGCTGTTGCTCTCTTAAATGTTCAGTGAAATAGTCTGCTTTATGTTTTTCAGAACTATTAAGGAACTTTTCAGATAAAACTCTTAAACTACAGTAGTTTTTAACATGTTTGTACTGATTTATAAATCATTGACCATTTTTAAGAAATTATATTAATGTTCATATCTATATTTCTCAGGGAGAAATCTCACCAAAGTCCAGCTATTGAAAGTGGAAGAAAATCAAACATTTTTGTGGACAAACTCAACGTCAAAGGATCACCTGTGAAAATCAACAAAAAATAAATAGCCATGCATTTGATTTGTTTGGTGTGGGTTGTTTTAACAGAGAAAGTAATGGTGCTGGGTAATACACATAAGACCAATCTCTTGTTAAATCAATACTGTACTTTGTAACTTTCTTCTGATATCTGAATGTTCTCGGAAGTGCTAACTTTATATTGTTCCTAATTTAAGAATAAAATTTTGATTTTCACCAATGTGAGTAAATTGTTAGACATTCTATAAAAGTCTGTGCTTTCCAACATACTAATTTTTAAAGCTCACATGCTGATTTTGCTTTCTCAATTATTTTTGTATTGGCTATGTATTCTTTTACACTTATCAGGATTGATTATACAGCTAGTTTTATCATTTATATTTAGGTATAAGAAAGTAAAAAGTTAAAAAGTCAGTTTTCACTAACACTACTAGAATGATGTTAGTAAAGGTTTAATTTATCTCAAATTTTATAATGTGTTATGTAGCCAACTAGCATAAAGCTTTAAAAATAATAAAGCAAAACTATACTAGTACAGTTTTATGAGAAATTAGTTACTACTTTGGTAAAGGCCAAGAATAATCAAATAGTTCATTTTCAAAGTAAATTATTTTGAGTTGCTAATATACATGAGTTTTCTTGTTATAATTTCTTGTCTTTACACAGTGTATTCCTTTTTTTTCTATATTACATTCATAACATTCTCAACATCAGACTTTATATCGACCTTTCTGTTTAATTTCTTAAGATGGTATATTTCTGCTCTTTTTTTCCACAAACAGCTTAATCTGTCTCCAGAGTTAACATTCTAAAGTCTGGAGAGGCCTTGAAGAAACTCTGCTCAGCTTTTTTGTGACATTCAGAAAAATACATTTAGGGGCCGGCCCGGTGGGGCACTGGAGAGTGCGCCGCTTGGGAGTGCGGCAGCGCTCCCGCTGAGGGTTCGGATCCCATGTGGAGACCGGTTCCCACTCACTGGCTGAGCGCGGTGCAGGCGCAACACCAAGGGTTGCGATCCCGTTGCCGGTCCCTGGTATGGGCGCGACACTGAGGGTTGCGATCCCGTTACCAGTCAGTAAAAAAGACAAAAAGGAAAAAAAAAAAAAAAAAAGAAAAATACATTTAGGATTCTGTAAATCAGAATGATTGATTGTCTCAAAATTTGTTAGATAGTTGATGTGTGTTTTTGAGCAAGGTGCTTAATAAATCAATTGTTCTCATTTTAATTATACCATTTTAAAAATTCAGCTCTAGCTTTTTTATTCTAGAAAAAAATCTATAAAAGTTAGATTTTTCTATAAACGGTAGGCTTGAAGTTTATGAGAATATAAAATCTTTACTCTAATGTCTGTTGTTTAAGGCAACATTTCTATCAAGGAAAAAAAGAAGAGAAAATTACCTATCACTCTATAATCCTAAGTATTTTTCTTTTTAAGTTTAGAAGTAAAATTATATACGCTTTTTTTTTGTTTGTTTGTTTGTTTTATTATTTTTATTTTGTCAATATACAATGTAGTTGATTATTATGTCCCATCACCGAAACCTCCCTCCCTCTTCCCTCTCCCCGCTCCCACCCAAGTGTATCCCCTCCATTTGCTTGTTGTAAGAACTTCAAAAAAAAAAAATAAATAAATAAAAATAATTGTGGTTTTTATATCTTCCTCCCCCCCCCCCCCCC
>NW_007726615.1:589917-599527 GCF_000696425.1 Galeopterus variegatus
GTTGGTCGTCTTTTAGCACTGTTAATTGTTTCTTTTTCTGTGCAGAAGCTTTTTAGTTTGATATAGGCCTGTTTGTTTATTTTTCCTTTGGTTGCCCATGCTTTTGGTGGCCAACAGTCATATGAAAAAATGCTCAACATCACTCAGCATCTGGGAAATGCAAATCAAAACCACACTGAGATACCATCTCACCCCAGTTAGGATGGCCAAAATCCAAAAGACGCTGAACAATAAATGCTGGCGTGGTTGCGGAGAAAAAGGAACTCTCATACATTGTTGGTGGGAATGCAAAATGGTGCAACCCCTGTGGAAAATGTTTTATGCCTTTAATTAGTCACTAAAATAAGATGCAAATAGGTTAATTCGTTTTTATAACTGAAATTAATTGAGCATGTATTAGTTAAAAAATTTTGTTTTCCTCTCATGTATATTTAGTATACTAATAACATACTATAATATATTGGGAAGTTGTCATAAGGCATAAATTTTAAATAACACTTTTGCATAGGTTAACTCTATGGAGCAAAATCTCAACAGAGTATACACTTTAATTATTCTCCTTTTGCCTAAATCATTACACTGATGATAATTTGAATCATTATATTCAAATCTGAAAACAGACTTTAATGAATAATTGTGCTTAACAGTATAACTCCTGTACATCATATAGCAGAGAATTCATAGATACATTTTTTCTCACAGTTTGTTTACCAAGGGATCAAATAAAAATTGAAATAGATATATATTTCCTCTTATACAACAGTGCTTCCTTAGGGGACACAAAATATGTGACATATAGAAATTATGTGTCAGATGGTGCCCTGCATGTGGCCTCAGCTATATATAACCTTTTCAGTGTTCCTACTTGGGCCCTAAGAAAGGTACAATTATGGGAAGTTGCTCATAGAGAAAGATAAAGACAACAAATTCTGGTAGTCCAACACATTCATACATTTTTTAAATAATAGACTTAAGGTCTGCTAATAATAAAAACATATTTATTACTATACCACAAGAGCATAATTATTATTTTGTTTTTTACAGAAATAACTTTTTAACATATGACAGATGAATTCAGAAATCATTTTTGACCTTTGTCTTTCCCTTTTTAACATTCGCTTTTGTCTAATGTAAATCATATACTAAATGTAAAATGTTTCAGAAAAGCCATAAAAGTTACTTTAGTAAAATTCTGTTCAAATTAACTTTTGTTCACTATATTTACTTAAATTACATGCTTTGAATGACAGCTTCAATTGCTGAAAGTAAGTGAGGTAGAAGTTTGCTGTAAAAATAAAGCCATTGCCTCATTTCCCAGAAATAGGTATTAACTAAAGCCATTGTTTCCTTGATTTGTGGTATATGATGACTTCCCCTTAAGTTGTATAAATGGAAATACGGTGCAAAGAAGTAGTTACCCTTCACCTGTTTAATTGTTCCCTGTTTTAGTGAAATGAATAGAGACTTTCTTCTTCCTATAGTGATAGATATAGAATTATATTAATTTTTATTGTTCCTTTAGCCTTCAAAATCCTATCTCATGAAACACAAGGAATGACTGGTAACTTGTCACAGACTACAGAATATTAAGAACACCTCACTGATGGAAAGGGGAAAATTGCCTGGTTCCTGCCAGCCAGGGGGTGAAGGAGATACATTTCTTCCTACATCTCCTACTAAGTATGCTTTTTTTGTTTTTGTCTATACCTGTTGGCATTTCTGAATTAAAGCCTTCTTTAGTGTCCAATCCCGGATATAGAGAATGCAAAAAGAAAAAACCCAGGGAAAAAAAATTTTTCACGTACCAAAGTGGCAACATTTTCATGTACTTTTGGATAACTTTTGAAAACTGCATAGAGTTGGATTTTTTAAAAAATCTGAACTGACAATTTTTGTCTTTTAACTGGAAAGTTTAATTCATTAATCTTTTTTGTGATTACTTATATACATATTTGCATTTATTTCTCATCAATTTATTATGTTTTCTATTTACCTTTTCTCCCCCTTCTTGCCTTATTTTAGATTGATTTTTTCTTTTCTTTATTTCATTTTCTTTTTCACTTACCTGCTTCCAAGTTGGATGCTCTACATCTGTGCTTTTAGTGGCTACACTATTTGATATGCATTCTTAGTACAGTCATTAGTTAATCATTTATCTTTACCTTGAGCTCTAAGAATACAAGTACCTTAGAAGATTTTAATTCTGATCATCCCCTTTCAATTTATATCCATTGTCCCTTATTTTAATTCTAGCTAGTTTTCCAAAAGATGGGCCGTTAATATTTTTATAAAGATGGATAATTTTTTTTAGTGAGCAAAATATGTTGAAAGTAGTTCCATAAATCTGAATGCATGAACTTTTTAGACTCTTTAAATAGACAAAAGGTAAATCACTTTAAAACTCTCTGTAACAGACCACAGTTAAAAGAAAAATTGTAGTTCTGGGGGAAAAAAATCTCCCTGTGTTAAAGGACTCCTTGTCTTAATTTTGCATGTTTTCTTTGATAACAAGTGAAGTATAACCTTTTTTCATTTGTTTACTGCTCATTTGCTTTTCTGTATTTTTGAAGCAGAAATATAGTATTTATGAGTCTCTAACATGCAAATTCTTGTCATATTATTAGTTCTTCCTAAATGGGCAAAGGCATGAAACTACATGCATACTTCACATTGTTTTAAGTTAAGCAGGTGTCCCCAAAGTGACGGGAATTAGTCTTTTCTCCTGGGTGGCCATGTTATTTTAATCAAACAGAAAGCTAACCCTTATTCTACAGGATAAAGTTTCTGACCATTCCATGTACTCTGTAATAATAATGACAAAGAGTAAACTTTTGGTCTCATTTGCATTTTCTATCAGAGTCTTTAAAAAACTATCCACCAGAACTACATCCTCATGCTTCTAGCAGTCATTACCCATTGCCGTGGCTATGCTAGTGTAGTAAATTCCAGCCTCCTTAGCGCCTCTAGAATTCTACCTCTGGAATTGCAGTCCTATGTACATAACATCCACCCCTTCAGTGTGAAACAAGAATATTTCTGCTTAGGAGCTAAAACAGCCTTTCATTTGTGACCATTGTCTCCTTTGAGTGACATCAGAATCGTAGCTTCTTAGTAGTTGCAGAGAACTTCTTTAGTTTGGGGACAGTTTGGCTTAGCCATTGGGATGTGGCACACTCTTCTTGCACAAGAATGACTGTCATCATAGAACTTCTGAGGCCTTATGGTGGTCCTGTGAATGAACTGATCAATAATGACATTATCACCAGCTGAGATTTCGTCTCTTGAGGTACTACAAGCCATAGTAATTATAATATGTATAGAAATCTTCGAAGCCTAGATGTTTGCCTGGGTGGTAGCCATGAGACTGCTCCTGGCTGACCAACTACAGGAGATTTAACTGATGAAGGGCTTGGCTACTGTGCTGTCATTCATCTCTGCATTTGCTCTGCTCCCAGCCAATGACTTAGTCCTGCAGAGACAGGCCTGTTCCTAAGAATCATGGGACGCCTCTGATGGCTGACTT
The DNA here is from genome assembly GCF_000696425.1 of Galeopterus variegatus. Classification (NCBI taxonomy): domain Eukaryota; kingdom Metazoa; phylum Chordata; class Mammalia; order Dermoptera; family Cynocephalidae; genus Galeopterus; species Galeopterus variegatus. The sequence continues at coordinate 593,441 of NW_007726615.1, forward strand.
TGGCTCAAGAACTCCCCAACTGCTGGATACTGAATGGCTGTTTAGGATGCTTCCACTAAACCTTCCCTCCCTCTCTCTTTCACTATGGATCAAACTTAAATGGCCCTCTCAACCTCACCCAGCTACCTCCATTCTACCTTACAGGTGTTTCTCCTAACAAAATCCTTGACTATTTAATTTTGTCTCGGCATCTGCTTCTCAGAGGACCCAGGCCAATGCAAATTGGTAGTTGGCTTCTGAAAACAAGATGGCATTCTGCCTCCCACACCTTGCAAGAAGGACACAATCAACCGGATGCTTGACACATGGAGAAGCCACATATTTTTCAGTTCTTTCCCTAAATTTTCTGGATCATTCAGGCCCATTCTATCAATTATTCCAATTCAGGGTCATGCTGAGGCCATGTAGACAGTAGACAGAGGAGGGTCTCTGCCATGTACATGGAGGCTGGCCCTAAGGCTGGGGTCAGACTACAGGGAAAAGTGACCCAAGAAAGAAACCAGATCAAAACTCAGCATGGGCCAGCCCGTGGCTCACTCGGGAGAGTGTGGTGCTGATAACACCAAGGCCACAGGTTCGGATCCTGTATAGGGATGGCCGGTTGGCTCACTGGCTGAGTATGGTGCTGACAACACCAAGCCAAGGGTTGAGATCCCCTTACCGGTCATCTTTTATTAAAAAACAAACAAACAAACAAACAAAAATAGCATGGAAGTAAGCAGGGCAGAGACTACAGGAGCAAGCTTCTAATGCCCTGGAATACTTGAATTGATTATTTGTATTCAAATTCATTATTTTAAATATTCTCTCATATTATCATTTTTTTAAAGATTTACCCACAGTATCTAGACAAATTTGATATGTAATTTTTTTTTAAAAAATTTACCTGTCATATTTTTGCTCACCATCCCTTCTTGTACTTCAGACTTTCCATCTGGAATCATTTTTTTCCCCCTGCCTGCACTATATTCTTTGGAAGTTCATTTAGAGAGGCTGTTTTGGAAATTAAACTGAACCAGTTTTGAGGTAGGGGTTATTGTCTGAAATTGTTTTTATTTAATCCACTAATTGAACAATAGTACTAGTTATAGATTTGTAATTTGATTACTATTTTCTTCCAAATAATACTAAATATAGTATTTCCTTGGCTTCTGGATTTCACTGTTGCTGATGAAAAAAATATGCAACCAGTATGATAGTGTTTCTCTTTAGGTGATTTATCTTTTCTTTCTGGGTGCTTTGAAGATGTTTTTACTTTGATGCTTTTCAGTTTTACTGGGATGTATGTAAGTGTGTATTTCTTTTTATTTATCATGCTTGGGATTCATTAAGATTCCTGGTTTGAGCATTGATATCTTGTACCAATTCTGGAAAATATTCAATCATTATTGCTTTGAGCAGCGCTTCTTCCTCATTCTATTTCTGGAACTCCCAAAAGTTATATTAGATCTTCCACATTATCCTCTTTGTCCAGGCTGCTATGATAAATTTCATAGTCTGGTTTAGCTTAAATTACAGACTTATTTCTCATAGTTCTGAGATGAAGGTTCCAGCATGGTTGGGTTCTGGTGAGGGCCCTCTTCCAGGTTGCAGACTGCTGACTTCTCGTATCATCGTGGTGGAAAGAGTGCAAGAGAGCTCTCTGGGGTCCCTCTTTAAAGCACTAATCCCATTCATGCGGGCTACACTCTCATGACCTAAGTCCCTCCCAAAGCCCCCACCTCCTAATACCATCATCTTGGGGGTTAAAATTTCAACATGTGAATTTGGGTGGGAGGCAAACATTCAGTCCATAACATCCTCCATGTCTTTTAGTCTTTTCACATTTCCCACCTCTTTGTCTTTTTGGATTGCATTCTGGATGGTTTCTTTGGCTCTATCTTATGATTTACTTATTCTCCAACTCTGTTTTTTCTGATTTTTAATCCACCCACTAAGTTGTTAATGTCAGTTTTTTTATTTTTCATTTCTAAAATTTCTATGATTCTTTTTCAGTTTTGCTTAGTTTTTCTTTCTAGTCTCATTTCCCACTCAAATTTTCATGTTGCTCTTTTATTTCTTTTAAAATATTGATCAAATTTTCTGTGTCAGATGATTCTAATATCCAAAGACTACTTTTATGTTTGTTGTTTCTACTGATTCTTACTCATGTTGCTTGTTTCCCTGTGTTTTGTGACTTCTATGAGCTGACTGTTTTCCTTGGAATTTTATCTGTGGGAATTATTTGAGGCCTCTGTTAAAGTATTTTTCCTTCAGAGAGGATTTTCATTGTTTTTTCTACTAGTTGAAGTTGCTTGGATACATTACCCAAGCAATTGGACAACATGGATAATCTTAAATTCAATCCTCAGTTTGAACTGAGGAAATTGAGGCCTAAAGAAATGAAGAATACCCTCTATTCATGAGGATGTGCAGCAGTATTCATTCCTGCATTAAATAACTGCTTATTGATTACGCTATGTACCAGGCACTGTTACAGATGCTGGGAATAGTATGGCAAGTATGAGGGACAAAAACACTGGCCCTTGGTTTTGTAGTCCATGGAGGAAAAAGAGGGAATAACAAGTAAACATTTCATGTAGGGAAAATTTCTGTTGAAAAAATTCAACAGTATGTTTGTGCATTTGGGGGGTTGTGACATTAGGGTGGATGGTGAGGGAAGGCCTTTGTGGAGAGATGACCATTTAGTTGGAGACCTAAATAACAAGAAGGAATCAGCCAAGTGAAAGGCAAAGAGAAGAGTGTGCCAAGCAGCAGCGACAAAAAGCAGGAAGCGGGGGCTTGATGGGTCTGAGGAACAGGAAAGAGGCCATGGTGTACGAGGGGACGAGTGGTACGTGGTGAGGCCAGAGAGCTCAGGTGGACACAGGTAACTCATGGTAAGGAGTTTAATCTTACTCTATGTGTCACACGAGGCTATTCCTCTCCCTGTCTTTTTCCTCCACTTGACAAGTTTTAAAGATGAATTCACTGGAGAAAAATCATTCTGTCATTGTATGTGCAATTCAAGAATATCCAGTTGTCAGGCTGAGATCTCAGATCCTTCTGCCCCTTCCTGTGCAGGTCATGCATTAGGTAACTGAAAGAAGACCCTGGCATCTTTATGCAGGGTAGACATACTTTATTCTTCAGGTGTGAGCTTCACAGACATGTTTTATTCTCAGACATGAGCTCTGCCTCTACTCCACTGACCCTCCATGCTCTGCTGTCCCTCTGTGCTCTGCTGACCAGTGTTTAGAGCAGTTACCTTTATATCACAAGTACACAATAATGGTCACAAGCCAAGTATTACATAATTTCAACAATCATGCTGAATCAGTAAATGGGTACATATGTGCAGTTATACTACTCTTATTATAACTAGTTTCTAGCAAATGTGCTGAATCTTGTCCATTTGTAACAGATGTGAGGCGAGAGGGCCTGACTAAACTTTTCCTACTTTCCTTACAGTCCACCCCTCAGGGTTACTCGCCGTACAATCTATGCATTTGATATTCTGCACATTCCCTTAGTGAGGATCAATGACCCTTGCATCCAAAGGTCACAGCAGCAATATAGACTGTAACAACATGCTACTAAAACACAGGTGCTCCCTCCCAGAACAGCTGATTTACCATCTTGAGAAAGAATGGTTGCAGGAATAGGTGTTTTACCTGGTTTATGATACCACACATTATCAGCTAACACTGTTGGATCTGCAGGTTCTACATGGAACATTATAGGGGAACTCATAATTGGCCACAATGACAATACAAACATACCTTTTAAAATAGAGCATTTATCTGTTCCAGGCCATGTTACCTTTACTTAGGGAGGCCAGGTACTTGTTACCCAAGGTGAGACTTGTAAGTCTTCTTCTTTTTTTTTAAAAAAAGATGACCGGTAAGGGGATCTTAACCCTTGACTTGGTGTTATCAGCACCACACTCTCCCAAGTGAGCCACAGGCCGGCCCTTGTAAGTCTTCTTCTAATCCTCTCCCCCAAGGTCCAATTAGGCCTCCCAGCATACGTGGGAGGCTTCTATTTTTCAAGGCCATTCCCACTGCACTGTCTGCCCCTGCTGTAAACAGGTTGGGGCTGGTAAGAGAATATTTTCATTCTTACCATATCCAGGTTTCAGGAGATCATCTTTAGTAGTAACCTGTAATTGAATAGGTGCTGCAGCTCTGTGCAACAGAGCCTCCACTGGAAAGGACCTGACCTTGTGGGGTCTCTCATTTAGGTTTCTGTTGGACACAACCAACATGTCCATCCCTTCAAAGATGGGAGGCTGGCAGACAGCCTTAATCCCCTTTCCAAAAGACCATAACATGTCAATAAGGCTACTCAATGCCTTCACAGTGCTTACCTGGTCTGGGGCCCTACAAGGCCATACAAACAGAAGACCAATAATTCTCTGACATTGGCAGTGGTCCCACAAGATCCACCTGCCACTGTGTCAGAGGCATTCTCACATGGGTTATCTGCCCGTCAGGGGCACCTATCTGCTCATCAGGAGCACATCTGCCCATTAGGGGCATCCTTTCTTGGGTTTATGCAGCACCCACAGGGCCATCAACCACACAGTCTTGCAGCCAGAATGCTGCATTCTTTTATGTAGCCACCCAGCTACATCAGCTGCCAGAGCTCTCTCCAGCCATCTTACCTTAGCCAGTGCATCAGCTTCATCATTGCCCAGACTGGCTAAGGGGGAACATCCTGTGACATGGAAAAGAGTTACTTCCTTTTCCTGTCCTAATTCCCGTAACTCTTGCCACATGGCTTGCCCCGACAAGGGCCGGTGACCTACCAGCCACCACTGATACTTCCAAGTAGAGATCCAAAGGTCAAACCCTTGAATACAGCCCAACTGTCAGTACAGATGGTTAATGGCCTTGGCTTATTTTTTATCACCATTCATACTGCTGTTAAGGCCACTGGCTGCTTTGCCCTATACTATTCTCATACCACGACAAATTGGTTAAGGGCTGGACAGCAATAGCCATCCACGATGCTGAGGGTTCCATGCTGGAGCCATCTGTACCAAGCTTGCTCCACAATAGGTCCTTTTCCCTCATGGAAAGGTGTGGTCTCCACCTCCATGGTACAGCTTGTGTCAAAGTTTCCTCCACAACCTCTACTGGTCCTAACATAGTTTGCAATTCATTAGACAAAGGACTTGTAGCCACAGTACTTCTCTGTTCTATATGTGCTCCCCATTTAGACAGAGTGGGAGTCTGAGCTACACCAGCTTTAGGGATGGTTGTCTATGTCTTCCTTACTAGGACCTTGGCAGTTCCTGTAATAGCTTCGGTGGCCATCAGGGCAGAATACACACCTGCTAACTGTTTCTCTATCAGAAAGTAACTCACTTCAGCGCCCTTCCAGAGCTGAGACCAGAATCCTACAGGCATTTGCAATTGGTCTTGTCTCTGCCACAAACCTCATCCTGATGCTTCTTGGGTTATATGCACATCTAATTCAAAAGGCTTAGTGGTGTCAGCCACTTGCAAAGACTGCCCTCTTAGTAGCATGGTAAGCTTGTTCTACCTCTTCAGTCCAATCCCAAGGAGCTCTTTTCTTCATTAATGCATACAGTGGGCGTGCCATTTGGGCCATATGGGGTACAAAAACTCTCCAATTCCCCAAAAGTCCCAAATAAGCCTGTAGTTGAGCTACTGTTGTGGGCAAGGGGTATGCCTGTATCTTATCTATAACAGCTTCTGGGATGACTCATGTCTTACCCAACCAAACAACTCCCAAGAATTTGACAGACAGCCCAGGTCCTTGTAGTTTGGTTGCGTTCATGGCCCACCCACATTGTTTCAAGTGGCCTAGCAGCATTGGAACTGCTTGGGTTAAACCTGCAAGAGAATCGGAGGTTAGTAAGACATCACCAATATAACGAAACATTGTAACTGTGCTGGGCCGAGTCCACTTGGCTAGGTCCCCAGCCACCAAACCATGATAGATAGTTGGGCTACGCAGATAACCTTGGAACAACACTTGAAAAGTTCATTGTCTTCCTTCCCAGGCAAAGACAAACTGCTCTTGGTTATCAGCCAAGACTGGGAATGGGGGGGGGGGGGGGCCCTTGCAAGGGCCAAA
>NW_007726615.1:599774-630948 GCF_000696425.1 Galeopterus variegatus
GAGGGGGGGGGGGGGGGGGGGGGGGGGAGCACTTGCAAGGTCCAATACACAATGACAAGTTCCCAGTTGAGTCTTCAGCTGATCCACAGCCGTGTGCAAAGGAGGCACTACTTTGTTCAGTTCCCAGTTGTTCACAGTCATTCTCCAAGTACCATCAGGTTTTTTCACTGGCCACACCAGGGCATTAAAGGGCTATGCGTGAGATAAATGATGCCAAACTTTTCTAACTCCCAGATAGAGACACTTATCTCCACATGTCCTCCCAGCAAGCGATACTGTTTCACATGTCCCTGCAACACAGGCTTTACAGTACAGATCTGCAGCTGGAATTCTCCAACTCTTGTGTACAGCTGCAAACCATAAAGCTCATCTACACCCAAGATGCACTTAGCCACACATACACAGCACATACACAAGGGGGCAATCGTCCAATGCCCAGCGGCAAAGACAGTTTTGACTTTAATAGTCTGTCCTCCATAGCCATCAACATTCACTGTGGTTCCAGGAAACTTATCAGGGTTGCCATGCATCACGTTACATTCTGTGCTTGCGTCCACCAATGCTAACACACACTGTACATTTATTATCCACCCCTACATCCCACATGGAACCCCACTAGAGGTTCATTTTCTGATGCCCAGCAGGTTGTGCAAGGAGATGCACAATTTCTCCCAATTCACCCTCAGAGTCGTCATCATCCTTAGCTTCAGGAACGGGAGTGACCTGTTGTTGTACTTCAGTCTCCAACAGGTCTGCCTGCTGTGTTGACTCTCAAAGCCATGCTGTGTCATGGAGTGCCTGGTCCATGTTGGCTCACATTGCAGTGAGCAGTAGCCATCCCATTCTGCCAGTTGCTCTCTGGGACTCATCTTTCACCATGGAGTCCAATACCTTGAGAGCTTTCTCTATGCTCTTGGGGACCCATCCACTTGGTCCCATATTTCCAGTGGAGCCCAAATCTACAGGAACGCTGCCACCAGGTACCACATGCTTGAGGGCAGCCACATCTCCTACCCCTCCCAAGGGGCTCGTGGCTCCCTTACCTGCTCATCCTACTGACTATGCCAATTGTGGTGCGGGAATCTCAGATACTTCTGCCCCTTCCTGTGCAGGTCATGCATCAGGTAATTGAAAGAAGACCCAGGCAGCCTTATGCAAGGTAGACACACTTTATTCTTCAGGTGTGAGCTTCACAGACATGCTTTACTCTCAGATATGAGCTCTGTCTCTACCCCACTGACCCTCCATTCTCTGGCATCCCTCTGTGTTCTGCCGACCAGTGGAACAAGTACACAATATCACAAGTACACAATAGCAGCCACAAGCCAAGCATTACGTAATTACAACAATCATGCTGAATCAGTAAATGGGCACACATGCACAGTTACACTACACTTATAACTTGTTTCTAGCAAATGTGCTGAATCTTGTCCATTTGTAACAGATGTGAGGTGAGAGGGCCTGATTAAACTTTTCCTACTTTCCTTACATCAGTCCAAGTAAACAGTCAAAAAATGACTAAGAGAAAAAAGTGAATAAACTGTGCTTCTTTTGTTTTAAAAAATGTGTACAAATGAGTTTAAACAATAGCTTTTGTATTGTGCTTATAAGAAGCAAGTTTTTGAAATAAAAGAGGAATTTTAAATCTGATTTAATGATTATGAATATAAGGTTTGTAAATTGTATTTTTGGAAAAGGTTTATGAAATATTTCTGATAAATGGATGAATTTGGGCAAACTGATGAATTAATATTTATTTAAAGTCAGTTATATGTCTTCTGGGTTTTATTATACAAAATTAATGCTAGTAAAGTATTCTAGTTTATATAAATCTAAGGGTGAACTTTTCATGATTTAAACTTTCTAAATTTCCTATATTGATCTTATGGGTCAAAACAGTTATTAATGACTCCACCAACTGTGGAAGATTACAAAATATAAAATGGTGTTTAAATAAAATTGTAATACAGATGCTTTGGTTATTAAAGATCATTTCAATTTGCCTTTATTCTTATACATTATAAAATGACTATGAATTAATAGAATGTAAATAATTTGGATGATAACATATATGTGTTACTGTGTCACCCTAAAACTTACAGAGGTAATCTAAAATGTGTACTCAAAAATTTAGTTAGGTATGTCTTGATCTTCTTGTTTGAGTGAAATTGTTGGAGTGAGTAGGACTGAAGCCATGTTGGGACCTAAAGCTGCCTGGGCTGCAGAAGGGAGGGAGGATTTTAAAAGGGACAGTTTTTTTCTCTCCACTCTTGCTTCCCATCCCCTGACTTTATCTCGCTTGCTAAGCAGGAAAACAAGGCCGAGAAGCTAATTAGTACTTTGCCAAGCTCACAGTTCTTTCTTTGAGACTTGTAGAGTTTTGAGAAATGATCAAGGCCAAATGACTGAAGCTGACCTTGGGCACCAGCCAAGTACACTGGCACAAATCAGAATCTTGCAGGGTCCTGAGATAACAGCGAAGATGAAAACAGAAACTAGACGAGGCCTTGGTGAGACCTTGTACCCGACCCATAGAAAGGGGCTCCTCGTAACTCACACCGCCTGCTCTCCTGCTTGTCACCTCCCACATTCTATTCCCTCAACCCTTCCTTTAAAAACCCTTCAGCAAATGTAAATCTTTGAGATGGGGTAGCCTGCCATCTCCTTCAGCTGAATACACCTGCTTTCTAACACCAACCATTTGACTTCTGAGTTTTTCTTCTTTCCTTTTCAAAGGGGCGGGCAGCCGGACCTGAGTCTGGTAACATTCTGTCTTCTAGTTTCCTCTTTGGAGAAAGCAAAAGTTGATTACTTTGGTTAAAAGTGAAAATTAATAAAAATAAGAATATCACCGCCAAACAACGGCGAGAACGTGCATGCCAGCTTGGATGGCAAGGAAAAGCCTCCCGTGGACGGAGAAGCCCTGCAGAAAATGGAGTTGTTTGTTAAGGGAGGCTTCCAGGCCACGGATGAGCTATTCCAGGCCAAGTCAGGTGGAGAAGAGGCGCTGCGTGCGGAGGTTAACGCGGGGGCTGAGGACCAAGGAGCAGCCAGAGGAGACCCTCCGAGCCGCGGCCCCCACACCGCCGCCCCTGGCGCTGATGCACGAGGGGTGTGTTAGTTACAGAACTTGACGGAATGAAACTGGAGATCTAGAAATCATTAAACTGGAGACAAAGGAGACGTTATTCATCGATGACCTACCTGACTTGGAAGATGTGGATGTTATAGGCCAATCTTTGGAAGACCAGGATAAGAAAACATGCTTTCCGAAGACTGAGGCCATCTCGAGCTCGAGTGACATGACGACAGAGACCCTGAACGACCCATCGCTCCCCGTGCTGGGACACACGTCCACAGACACCCTTTTTAAAACATATCCGTAGTGTCTAAAGACACCTGAAAGAAGGTAGAGACGCCTTTCACAGACATATTTAAAAAGGAAACAAAGAGAGACTTGGAAATCCAAAGTAAAGACACGAAGTCGCACGACCAGTGATTCGGAAGTTCAGCGACGACGGGATGAGCCCTCAGACCAGCTGCCGGCGCCCCCGCCTGCAGAAGAGCGCCGCACCACCCCATCTGGGGTGACCGGACAGCGACAGACTTGCAGCCTCTGCACCGGGACACGGACCTGAAGAGAACGTCGTGCGCTCCGACACGGGCCCAGGAGCCCCGGGCGCGGGCAGGCCAGAGGCCATCGGATGCGTCTTGGACTGGTCCCCAAGGCGGGCCCCTCCACCTTGGACTGGCAGTGACAGGGTGTGGGCACAGGTCACTCTTTGGTCTCGGCTCCCCTTCCTCCCAAGTGCAGCAGGTACTGAGAGCGCCCTCTGGGGCCTTGGCTGTGACACTTGCCCGCGTCACCAGCTCACTTCTACTAACTCAGCCTCTGCACGCGTGGGACCACCCCGTGTCCCTGTAGTCAAAGCATCATACAATGTCCCCGGTTATCTGTAGTATAAGTTGCAGAATTATAAATGTCTTGATGGAGCATGATCAACATCTAAACACCCCCAAAATAAAAAATAAATGGAAATGTAAATTGGTACAGCCATTGCTGAAAACAGTGTGGAGGTTCCTCAGAGAACTAAAAATAGATCTAACTTATGACCCAGCTATCCCACTGCTGGGTATATTCCCAAAGGAAATAAAATCAGTATGTCAAAAAGACACCTGCACTCCCGTGTTCATCATAGCCTTATTTACAATAGCCAGAGATGGAATCAGCCTGAATGCTCATCAACGGATGAATGGATTAAAAAAAAAAAAACAAACCACTGTGGTATGTATTCACAATAGAATACTATTCAGCTATAAAAAGAAATGATATGCTACCATTTGCAGCACCATGGATGGAACTGGAAACCATCATGTTAAGTGAAATAAGTCAGGCACAGAAAGACAAATACCACATTGTCTCACTCATACATAGAATCTAAAAAAAAAAAAAAGCAGTTCTCATAGAAGTAGAGAGTAGAGTAATGGTTACCAGAGGTCAGGAGGGGAGGAGGTTGTAGGGGAGGAGAAGTGGTGGACTAACATGTACAAAACTATGCTATCTACCCTAAGTGAACTACATGCATATATTATATATAACTGTGCAGTGTATGCATACATCGAAATGACACACTGTAACCCACAACAATAAATATAAATAAAATTGACAAAAGTAAAAAATAAAAAAAAGAATGTACTTGGTATAATAATTATAGAAAAATATGAGTATATATATACACACAAGATAATATGAATTTTTACTTCCTGTAACTCAGTTCGTTAAAATGGTAATTTCAATGTAATATACTGTTTTATTTAATATACTGATCAGATTTATCAGTATATTACCTAAATATAAAATTTTAAATTAAATTTTAATTTTATTATCTATTTACAAAATTATGTATGTAATTATGTATTTTTAAATAAACACATATAAAGGCATATAAAGACCAAATTTTTAAGTCTATAAATGAAAAAGTTTATTTAAGAGCATATTCAATGTTAATGGATTTATTAATCAAAGTGGCTTACAAATTCTTTATTGCAAATTACTACATGGATGATACACAAAAAGTAAATTTGAAATTCATCGAGCCTCTGATTTTTTTTTTTTTTGTCCCTTGTAATTTACTCTGATTTCTATTTATTTGATCTCATTGATTCATTTATTTAACAAATATTTACTCAACACCTAATACATGTAAAGGGGATACAGCAATGAATAAACAAAATCGCCATCCTTATGGAACTTACATTCTCATTGGGAGCGTCAGACAAAAACAGATCTGTAAAATGTCTGAATTTCAGAACTGCTCTGTAGGAAACGAAGCAGAGTGAGTAGAAGGGGAGGGAGGGACCTGCCATTTTAGAAGGGCTGAACAGAGGGAAGAGAGAGAGGGAAAGCCAGGCTGGTATCTGGGGAAGAGTAAAGGCTCTCGTCATGTGAGGATTGGCAAGGAGGCCAGCCTGGCTGGAGCAAAACCAGAGGGAACTAAGAGAACCTTGGTGGAGCTGCTCAAGCGGGACCTCGTAGGCTCTTACTCTGAGTGGGAGAGGAAGCCATTTCGGATTTTTTTTTTTTAATTTAGTTATTATGAAAACTTCAAACTTACACTAAAATACAGATAACAGCGACAATGAGCTCACTGCATGGAGTGTTTTCAGCAGAGAGACGACATGGTCTGACTTAGAATCTCTCTCACTGTGTTGAAAATAGACTGCAAGGTTGGCAGAAGCAGTGAGATCAGTTAAAAAGCTATTACAATAATTCTATCGAGAAATGGCAGTGCTGAAAGGTGGGGAGAGGTGTGTCTATCGGCTCAGGGTGTATTTTTGAAGGTAGCGTCTGTAGGATATGCTGACAGATTAGGCCAGGGATGTCAGAGAGTGGTGTCAAAGTGACTTAGATTTTTGGGTAGGGTAACTAGCCAAAGATTCTATTTATGAGATGAAGAAGACTAGGAGAAGGTTTTGGAAAGAAGCTCAGAAGCTCAGTTTTGAACATGTTAAGTTCGAGATGCCTCTATGACACCCAAGTGGAATCCTCAAGGATGAAGTCTTCCAAATGGACTGAATATACAATGTCTGACCTCGAATAACAAAGAACATTTTGAAATGAGGAAAAGTACCTATAATTGATAATTCATTCACTATTATTTTTCCGCGTTCTCTTGTCCTATAGATTTTTTTTTAAATACTGTCATATACAACACTGTAACATTCTTTTTTTGTCACTTAAATTCTATTATAAACATTTCTCCACATTTTATATAGGCAAAACAAGTAAGTTTAAAGCCTGCATCTTTATATAGCGGTAGTATTAAAAAAATAAGACGCAGAGCAAAGAAGGATCCTCCCCTCCCCGCCCCCCGAAATACAGCAGTACCAACTAGTAAACCTAGTAAAGGAGCAAACGCTTGATTAGCTGCGCAAAGCGACTGCACTTTCTCTTCCACGTCGGCAGAGGGCGCCGAGGCAACAGAGACGCTACTCGGCGCTTGGGTTCAGAATTTCCTTAAACTCTCCCCCTCCCTCTCACCTCCCCAGCGTCCTTCGCCCCGGAAGTACTTTCCGGCACTGGCTGCCGACGTGACTCTGCTTCCGGTTGTGGTGCCTGCGTCTGAGCACTCTCGGGGCCGCAGGGCTTTCGCGTGTGTTCTGCACTTGCCATGAGGCTGCTGCGAGTCGCCGGCGCCGCGGCTGTGGGGCGCGGGCCGCTTCCGCGGGTCCCTGCCGCCCTGGGCTGGCAGGGAATGCAGGTACTGCTTCCCGGCAAGCCCGAGCCAGAGACCGTTGCCCGGACCTTTCGTCCCCTCCAGGGCCAGGGAGGCAGTGACACCCCTTTCCTCTCTGAGGCCTCCCGACTGACAGCTCCGAATACGAGCGGTCATGCCTCGGTGCCGAAAAGCTTCTTGGTGCCTGCGCGGCAGCCCTTCGTGTGAGCAGCCTCTCAGTGCCCTGGGAGGTTGGACGGGCCCCTGATTTATGGTTAAGTCTCTTCTCTATGGTATACCTTAAAGACAAGTGACTTGAGTGAAGGTCAATCAGGGGGAAAGTGTTTCCGGGGCTCGAGCCCAGGATTTCTGACTCCGTGACTGCCCCCTTGTCTCAGACGGCCTTGGGTTATTTGATTTGGCGCTCAACTTCCCGGTATTTTTCTTTGGTTATGTTTCTTATTAAGCCTATAGAGGACTCAAGTTTGTGAATAAATGCCTTTTTGGTGGGGGAGGGGTCGGAGAGTAGGGTAGAGTTAGGTTGATGTTGAGCCTTTCCTGTAATGCAAACCTCGTTTTGCTCTGTGGTATCCCTGGGATTTGACCAACTAAGCTCCTGTCACCCAGATTTCTTTTGATATTTTATCCACCTTTTCCAAGGTGTTTTGCCTCCTTCTTCCCAGAAGTGGTTGCAGTGCATTTTCGAAGTGCAGTCCTATTGGGAGAGGTTTATATTGTGTATTGATTCCATGAAATACATGATTTTCCTTCCAAGAGTAAAGTTTTAAAAAAAAGACACTTTATTCGTTGTTTTTGTTTAGAGGAAATTGGAAACTTTTGGGGGATGTCTTGGAGCTCTTGGCACCACTGCGTAGAGCACATAAGTCCTCAAACATCTTTGCTAGCTGTGAATTATGGTAAAAGGAAAGAGGGAAAAATTAAAGTAAAATTTAAGCTAAAATTTGTATTTCCTGTTAAAGTAGTTGTTAGGCATTGTCTTTCTGATTTTATGGGCCCAAGTGTGTATTTTCAAACCTGTAACGTTTGGCAAAGGTGTCTGTCCCATTTTAATTTAATTTACTTTTAAGAATATATCTTTTCTGTTTTTTGTGGTCTCTCCTTTGGTTACAGGAGTTGTAGGTTTAAACATTTCCCCTTCTGCTTTTCCAAGCTACCTCATGTGCATTGAGATTCTTTGGAGGAAAGATGTCTCTTATAAAAAGTGCACTGAATTGAGCTCTCTTTTTTTCAGGTTAATTGGAAGCCCTGTCGATGGTGTTCATCAGGGGTAATTCCTAATGAAAAAATACGAAATATTGGAATCTCAGCTCACATTGATTCTGGGAAAACTACATTAACAGAACGAGTGCTTTACTACACTGGCAGAATTGCAAAGATGCATGAGGTATATGGTTCATGGTTGATTCCAGATTAAGTAGAGCTTGATTTTAATTGTTTTGTAGTTATGATTTAATAAATTACACAAAACCTGAAAGATTAAAACAATGGTAATAGGGGATCTTTAACCAAAGTCACATGTGCAAAGAGAATAGATCAAGTTGTCTTGAAATATATTGTTCTGAGAAATTATTTAGAGACTATCAACATGAGTATTCTGAGCAGACTGTCTTTTAAGCATGTTAAATCAATATGACGGGACTGGCCAGTTAGCTCAGATAGTTAGAACATGGTGCTGATATCACCAAGGTCCAGGACTCAATCCCTGTACCAGCCAGCTGCAAAAAAAAAAAAAAATCAATGTGTTGTACCCTTAAACAGCCATTAAATGTTTTTACATAGTTTTTAATAATATGGCAAAATATTTATAATGTTAAGTGGAAAAATGGGCTTAAAATGATATATAAACTTAATGGTTAAAAAATACGTAAATCATAAAAAAGTATTTAAAAATTTTTTGAAAGTCTCCTGAAGACATTACCATATCATTGAGTAACTTAATTCTCCAGTTTAAAATATTTTCTTCAAATGAAGGTTGTTTTGTTAAATCATATACTTTAAAAGCTGAATCCTTCCCACTTAGGCCTCAGAATCCATGTGGAACAGAGTTGGGAAAGATCTGTTCTCTGAATATCTGCTCACGGACTAATGCAAGGCTGGTTCAGAACAGTTCAGAAGGAGTGAGGATGGTTCTAAAACCAGGGTGATTGTTCTGTCCTAGCAGTTGTTGAGGGTAGCAATGAAAAAAGGGGTTGACAGTTAATACAGGGCAAAACCTGTAAACAGTTTTCTATTTTATGAGGTGATACAGTTTGACAATTGGGTTTATTTGAAAAGTGCATAAATCAACTATCTGTGTTCTGATTCCGTTTCAGTGAGATTGCTTTCCTTCTTGGAATGCAGGGACAGAGAAATCTTAACTGCTGTGCTTGTGCTTAGGTGAAAGGTAAAGATGGAGTTGGTGCTGTCATGGATTCTATGGAACTAGAGAGACAAAGAGGAATCACTATTCAGTCAGCAGCTACCTATACCATGTGGAAAGATGTTAATATCAACATTATAGATACTCCTGGTGGGTTGGATTTCTGGTTTTATTGCAGCTTCTTTTGGCAAAAGCATGTTTGGCTCTTTCCTCTACTGTGACCCAATTAAGTTTGAGTAGCAAATAAATACTCAGAAATGTGACACTGAATTTCTATTAGAGAAGACTGACTTAGAACCTAAAGCACTTCATCCTCACCTGGTTTCCTTGAAAAACAGTGCAAATAAACTATGAGTAGGAAGGTTCTTGCCTTTTATGTATTCCCGCTGATTCCAAAGATACCTGTGCCCTAGTTCCTTCTTGAAGTCATCTTGTTGGTCCCTGAACCTTCTGGTGGGTAAATGGTATTGGTGAACTCAGGAATCTACATTTTAATTAGAAGACTTATGTAATGAACAGAGATACAAAGACTTTTAATATTGCATATATTAAACCTTCAGACTCGTATATGGTTCGTGGTTGATTCCAGATTAATTAGAGCTTGATTTTAATTGTTTTGTAGTTATGGTTAAGGCCCTCATATACTTCCTTGTCTCATTTAGGGCATGTGGACTTCACGATAGAAGTTGAAAGGGCCTTGAGAGTGTTGGATGGGGCAGTCCTTGTTCTCTGTGCTGTTGGAGGGGTGCAGTGCCAGACCATGACTGTTAATCGTCAGATGAAGCGCTACAATGTTCCATTCCTAACTTTTATTAACAAACTGGACCGAATGGGCTCCAACCCAGCCAGGGCCTTGCAGCAAATGAGGTACTGAGCCTTAGGATGAACCGAGAGGGTGTGATGATACGGACAGCAAACCTTGTATCCAGAAGGATGATTAATTCAGTGTTACTAAACATTTTCCTTAAATTTTTTCTTTTTTTAAGTTTATTTATGTGAGTGACTTATCTTAGTAAGTGGAACACTGAGTTCAATAGTTTGATTTGTGGTGCAATCTCAACTACCTTCTCTGTAAAATGGGGAAAAGTATAGTTGAAGATGAATTCAGAAAATAATCTGGCAATTTATATTGTTTTGCTATAATTAGAGAAGTTATAATCTGGAGTAGATTCTAAAAATACTGTGTTTTATTTAGACAAATCTAAAGGATCATCTTCAGTTTTAATCTTTACTTGAGGGATTTTAATTAATGCCCTTCAGTAGTATCCATAGAGACGAAATTCTTTCCTTTCAGAAGGTAACATATTTGCTAGGACAACAGTAACATTTCCATTTTGTACCACACATAACCCAGGGGTATTTATAGCATTTCACATTTTGCCCAGTACTGTGGTTAGCATTTCACTTTTCACATTTTGTAGATGTGCAGTTGTACTTGTAGAATTCCTACTCAAGTTTCACATGACAGAGCTGATAGATGTAGGTGGTAAAATTTGTGGTAGTTGATGGGCTAAGAGGGATGTGTCTGATGACAAAATTTGATGGAAGTGATGTGTTTAAGAATATGAAATTTTTCTTTTGGGAGTGTTTATAATATTTTCTTAGTAAAACTAAACATTTACACTATTTGTTTTTATTTTATTTGTGCTTAGCATATATGGACTCTTTTCACCAAGTCTTTTTCTGAATTCCAAGAACATTCTCTTTTAGCATTGATTACATTGTTTTCTCACAATTTTGTAATTAAGTTCCATAAACTTTCTCTTTTATTGTGACATCTTTATTAATAGAGGTAATTACTTCTCAAATCTTTAAATTTTATTTTCTTTCCTTTAGTGACTCTCTTCTTGGAGGTTAGTACTATTTTTTGAGTTCACACTTCTCTTCCAAGCTATTGGTTTCCTTCAAATACTTGGTGATTCTCAGATTTTTATCCATAGTTATAGATGAGTGTCTAGAGTGTAGACTAAAACAGTGATAGCTACAGCATATTTCTTCTCCAGTGGGAATCACAGTTCAGTGGTTGAGCCTGGTTGGGGGTGCAGGCTGATGATGAGTGTCTGACTTTAACACCCACTCTGAGAGTTTTCCTGTAAGAACTCCCTCTTCATATAGCTGTACTCAGCTCTGCTAGTCAGTTGATCTAAGAATAAGAGATGGGCTCGGCTATCCCATGTCCTTTAATTTCCTGGGCAGCCACCCATTGACCTGTTCTTCTTCCCCCTTCTACTTCTGATCTTATGTATTCTGGGGATCTGATGGGAAAACACTTATTTTGGAGTTCTTTCTATTGCCCAAATGGGGTTGTGGCTTCCTCAGCTCCTAGGGTTTGGTTGTCAGTCTGTTCCCAGCTGCTTTGTATCTTGTGTTTGGACCTGCTGCTAACACCCTTCTCAGTTGTACAACGTCTGCCATTGATTTATATTTATTTTGTCATTTCAAAGGGATTTGGGGAAAAGAAAAGAGATAAACAGGTACATTTTTTATTTTTCAGGTCTAAACTAAATCATAATGCAGCATTTGTGCAGATACCCATTGGTTTGGAGGGTAATTTTAAAGGTATTATAGATCTCCTTGAGGAACGAGCCATCTATTTTGATGGAGAGTTTGGGTAAGTGTTAACATTATGCTATTAAAAATTCTGTATTTCAGAAAACATCAAAGTAAAGGAAAGGATAAGTTCTTTAAACATAGAGTATGTGTCTTTTTGAAATGTGGGTGGAAGAATATTATCTAAGATGACCTTGTTTTAATGCCTTTAATCCTGGTTACTAACATATTTTGCTTAGTATTCAAATATATTATTTTGGGGTAATATACTCCACATTATGGCATGCATGGTGTGGTAAAAGGAGGCCTTCAATTTGGACTAGTGGTATAATATCTCTTTTTCTACTTGTTTGTTTATTCATTCATTCTGCAGACTTATAGAGCAGCTGCTGTGTCCTGGGTATTGTGATAAAAATTGGGGAAGAAAATAGGTGTCATAAATATTTGTTCTACCTATTTCGTGGGATTACAAAGATAAAAAGGACTGATATGTAAAAACAGTTAAAATTGTACAGATTTGGTTTGGGAACTGCAAGAAACAAATTGGTAACTTTTTGACATGGAATTTGGTCAATCAAATTTTGAGTGACCTTTGCGTACAAAGTACTGTAATTGTCCACTGGTTATCAAACTTTAGCATTCATAAAAATCACTTGGAGAGCTTGTGAAAACACATATTCCTGGGTCCTCCTCTTAGAGATTTTGATTTTGTAGATATGGGCTGATGCCTGGAGTTTACTTTTCTGGAAAGTTCCCAGGTGATGCTGACGTTGCAAGTCTGCAGACCATACTTTGAGTGATACTGATCTAGACAATGTAAGGAGTAATAAATGACCCTTTGTTCTGAAGAGTGACCCCAGTAGCCTTGTAGTTTTTCCAAAGGCACTTGCGGAGGGTTTTCCTTCTTCTATGGAATTGGGGTTACAGGTCTGGCAGGTGGGTGAATGGCATTGTGATCAGTGAGCTATAGAATTTATCCTCATCAGCCATCTTGTAGGCAGGAAAAGGATGGAAGCTGTCCAGTGGATAAGGTGTTTCTCTCACTTTTTGTGTGACAACTAAGTAATGATAACAAAGTATCTATCTTAGAAGGTAAGGCCCAAGAAGGCAATTTTTTTCCCTGCTTTATTAACTGCTGTGTCCCCAGCCCCTAGAACTACCTGGTACATACTAGGGACTCAAAAAGTACTTGTAAATAAATGTATAAATCCCCTTTCCCAGAATTACCAGGGCGTATATTTCTGTTGTCTAAAGTAGAGGTTCTTAAACGCTGTTGCTTCTTAATATACATGCCCTCCTTTCCACAGCCCTAGAGCAGTGGGTATGTATGTTTGGAAAGGACTGCACAGATGATTCTGACACATGAAAGGCTAAGAGCCAAGGAGCTTACCAGGAAGGATGAAATTAAGATCTGAAGACTGTGAACAGCATACTTTAGGATATTAAGAATTATTTTCTGACTTTTTGGAACTGGCATCTTCTGTCTTTTTTTTTACTTAGGAGTGTGTTTCCTGAAAAGCTTATTATTTTTTGACAATAATTTCCATTTTGAAAGAAATACCTCGAAAAACTTTGACTGATATTTTTAAATATCAAGTATACCCATTTTTCAGTTGTGTATATTTTATTTGTGACTCTTACCTGTTCAGTCCCTAAAGGAATGGACAACTGGTGTTAAGATGTGAAGAGTCTGTCAGATTTAGTCACCTTTTTTACTACAAATTGGGACATTCTGTCTTTAAAACTGTGGGATTGGGTTTGTTATTAATGGAAAGAAATAGAGTAAGTTCTCTAAACCTGCTTTTTAGAGATTATGATGTTCTAAAATACAGTTAATAGAATTTTCAAAAGCTTGGATGGGCTTCAGACATGTAGCTTTGAATCTTAGCACTTCTGTTAACTAGTAGTACAACATTGGTCGAGTTACTTTGCCTGTTTAAGTTGGTTTCCGCATTTGAAAATGTAGATAATAGAAGCTACTTCAGATGATGTGAAGATTAAGTAAGTAACTTGTCAAATACCTGCTTTATAGGTATTCAATAAATGGATGCTCTTATTACTTTGTATGCTTGCCAATTTTTGAATAATTAGAATATGAGTACAGTAAAAATAATTCTATATACTGAAAAGAATTTTAATCTTTGATTTAGTTGATACTTTGTGAAGTCGTTTTACTGTGTACAGAAACAGAATAAAGATAAAACAGTTTGTGTTCAACTGGGAAGGATTTTGTATTATATGTTTTATCATTATCTTCTGTAAAACTTGACATACAGAAAAATAGAATGTCATGTTTATTGTAAAAGCTGGGGATATTTATGAGGGTACTTCAAAATTTTCTTGAAAAAATATAATTGAAAGATAATATGAATCTTTCCATGAACTTTTTGAAGTACCCTTGTATTTTTTTCTCGTTATAGTGGACTGTTTGAATCTTGGCTCTTCCATTTACTAGTAGTACAACCTCAAGCAAGTTACTTTGCCTATTTAAGTATTTTTGCCAACTCTTCTGTCTGAATGTTAAAGATATACGTTATTAGTCTTATTTGCCATTGATTGCAAATATATCAGAGTTCTTTATTACCCCCCCCCCAAATTTTTTAGCCATTAGTCATATCTTTTTCATTGGTGCTTTATATGTTTAATTGAATATCGTTAAGCACCAAAATAAAACATTTCTTTTCTTAGTCAGATTGTTCGATATGGTGAAATTCCAGCCGAATTCAGGACAGAGGCAGCTGACCACCGGCAGGAGCTAATTGAATGTGTTGCCAATTCAGATGAGCAGCTTGGCGAGCTATTCCTGGAAGAAAAAATCCCCTCAATTTCTGATTTAAAGGCAAGTGTTAAAAAATAAGTAAATAAAATAAATTTGAAAAGGGGGCAAGGCAGCCAGCCAGTTAGCTCAGTTAGAGTGCGGTATTATAACATCAAGGTCAAGGGTTCAGATCCCCTATCAGCCAGCCACCAACCAACCAATCAATCAATAAATAAAATAAAGGCAGTTGCTCTCAAAATTAGTCTTATATTAACAAGAAAAAGTTTGTTGTTTGTTTTTGTGGGGAGGGGGCATGATGCTCTTATGCATGGGTTTTATTAATGAAGTATGAGTAATTTATTTAATATAATTGGTTTCCTCGAAAAATACTTGACATGGCGTATTACTTTTTTTTTAAAGTAGTGAGTTGTGTATTATCTTAAAATGAGAAAGGAGTCATAATTCAGATACTTAAACAGCCAGCTTCTTGGGTATATCCTTATTAAAAAGAAAGAAGTTAAAGAAGATAAATATAGAGAAGTTACAGCAATAAGGCAGGTTAAGACATGAGGCTGCTAAATGTTTGCAGACTAGTATAATGTAATGTTGCAATGTTTGGGAACATTGCATAAAGCCTTATAGATTCCTTAAATAAGGAATCAGCTGTTTTAAAAATAAAGAGAAGATCCCTGCTTAAGACTGATATTCATTTTTTGAATAGACATTTCTTCAAAGGAGATATACAAGTGGCCAATTAGCCATAAAACATTGCTCAACATTGCTAATCATAAAGGAAATGCAAATCAAAACCATGATGAGATACCACTTCACACCCATTAGGCTGGTATTATTAAAAACAAACAAACACAGAAACCAGAAAATAGCAAGTGTTGGCAAGGATGTGGGGAAATTAGAACCGTTGAGCTCTGCTGATGGGAACGTAAAATGGTGCAGCCACTGTGGAAAACAGTATGCCTGTTCCTCAAAAAAATTGAACATAAAATTATGATATGATACAGCAGTTCTCTTTCTAGGGATATACACAAAAGGAAGAAGGACCTCAAATAATGTACACCAGTGTTCATAGCAGCAATAGCTATGAGCAATAGCCAAAAGGTGAAATCAACCCAGATGTTCATCAGTAGATGAATGGATGAACAAAATGTGGTATATACATGCAATGGACTATTTATTCCGACTCAAAAAGGAATGAAATTCTGATACATGCTACAACATGGATGAAACTTGAAGACGTTCTAAGTGAAATAAGCCAGACACAAAAGGACAAATATTGTATGATTCCACTTACATGAGTTACCTAGAATAGTCAAATTCATAGAAGCGGAAAGTAGAATAGTGGTTACCAAGAGCTGTGGGGAGGGCTTAAAGGGGAGTTATTGTTTAATGAGTATAGACTTTGGGATGATGAAAACATTTTGGAGATGGATAGTGGTGATGGTAGCACAACACCGAATGTACTTAATGCCAGTGAACTGTACACAGAAATATGATTAAAATGGTAAATTTTATCTTATGTATATTTTAGCACAATAATAGAAAAAAAGACTGATATTCATTCTTTCAACCCACTTGGTACACATAGCAGAGATCAGGGCCAACCTTGCAAGTAGGATTTTCTGAGGAAAGTTGCAGTTCTGCTGTTTTTATTCCTTTCTGCATAGGGTACATGGGTGTACTTTAGTTTCTGTATCATGGTTTGACATATTATTAGGAACATTGGAAAGGCAACAGCTTTCAAGTGTGAAAGTGATTGTTACGAAAACAAGGGAAAATATTGGAAAACTAAAGCTTTTTTTAGGTTGGTGTAAGGGATAGTTTTTAATTTCTCCTTTGTTTCTATTTACCACCCTCATGTGTTCCTCTGTTCTATAGATATAAAGTGTGGTAAGATTACTATATGTCCCTACTTACATATTAGGGAGAATTGGAAAGTCAAAGATGTGACCAAGTGGCATATGGTATCCTAAGTGTTTAGTGACCTAGCCATTCCTTGTTCCTAGCAAGAGCAACTTTTTAAGATAGCTTCAAACAGTATTTGCTTATTCCCCATGCATTCATAAACCCCCTTCTGTTGTGCTGAGCTGTATCCTACTTTTTTTTTTTTTCCTTTTTTTTTTTTGTCTTTTTTCGTGTCCAGCAACGGATCGCAACCCTCAGTGTCACGCCCGTACCGGGACCGGCAACGGGATCGCAACCCTCGGTGCTGCGCCCGCACCTCGCTCAGCCAGTGAGCGGGAACCGGTCTGTATGTGGGATCTGAACCCTCGGCGGGAGCGCCGCCACACTCCCAAGCGGTGCACTGTAGCAGTGCGCCACCGGGCCGGCCCTGTATCCTACTTTTTATTGTGTTTTTTTCATGAGGACTGAGAAATACTTGTATGCCTTCTCCATATTTCTGCAGTGGCAGGTTGTGGCCACAGCACTCTTGTTGGCCTCTTGCAGCTGCTAGAGCTAAAGCTCTACTACGTACTCTCTGTAGCCTGCTCAGCCAGAAGGACACATTGATGGTGCTCACACTGAGGACTGGGGCAGGACCTACAGGTTATTTTAGAGTCTGCTACTATCAGGACCCTTAATTTAGGACCTACAGGTTATTTTAGAGCCTGCTACTATCAGGACCCTTAATTTATAAATGATTTGTACTATTTGGTTTCCCAGGTATATGTTCTTTACAAAACAAAAAATATAAGTTAATTGTATGTTTTGTCATAGATGATACTTTCATATGTTTTAAACATTTAAAAAGTATACAAAGGTATACGGTAAAAACTCCTTCCATTTTCTCCCATCTGCCCAGTTATCTGTACTATCCCTAAAACAGGTCACCAGTTAATGGTTTCTGGTATATTTTTCCAGAGTTGTTTTTGGTTTTTTGCACATATATTACTTTTTCCTCTATTTTACACACTTGTTAGCACACTGTGCTGTTTTATGAATGTGTCTATTTTTGTGTGTGTATATGTATATTTTTTTGCCAAATTGAATATTAGTGAGTATTAATGATTCCAAGAGTGTCAAAAGCAGTTGTACAGTAAAATCACTTCCTAGCCCTGATTTTCTTTTTTTTACTTTAAGTTACAGTGACCTGATTTTAGTCTCTTCTAGAGCCAGTACTCCAGAGTATCAGTTCATTTAATCATTTGTTGGTTTGTAGTTGACTTGAAGCACAAAATTTAATTTTAACAATAACCGATTGTTAAATTTTTTTCTTTTGTAGCTTGCAATCCGAAGAGCTACTCTAAATAGATCATTTACTCCTGTTTTTTTGGGAAGTGCCTTGAAGAACAAAGGAGTTCAGCCTCTTTTAGATGCTGTTTTAGAATATCTCCCAAATCCATCTGAAGTCCAGAATTATGCCATTCTCAATCAGGAGGAGTAAGTTTTAGAAATTGAATCTTAGTTTATACAGAAATACTTTAATACTTAATGCACTGTGAAGGAATTTAAGGATATTTCTTCTAGTTATGTTTGTGATCATTTTTTTTTTCCTTTTCATAAAAATCAATCACTGTTTTTATTTGGGTAATAATTTTGGCATATAAAGAAATATTTATTATACCAGTTCCTGTATCATATTCTGTTTGTGAGTTAGAAGTATGATTTGTTTTACTGTCTCTCAAGGTTTACATCATTAGAGAATTTTCTCATTTGGGACCAGCGGTTTTCAGTCATATTTTTAAAAAAGCTTTAAGAAACAAACTTTTTTGTTAAGTTTTTTCTTGTCCTTCTCTACCAGACCATATCTGTGTTTTTTTAGTCTGCTCCGGTCTTGTCACTGTGTAGTAACTAAACCCTAATAACTGCTCTCTTCCAGTAAAATTTCACTTATGAGTGTTGGCTGGTTAGCTCAGTTGGTTAGAGAGCGGTGTTATAAAACCAAGGTCAAGGGTTCGAATCCCCTTATCAGATAGCTACAAAAAGAAAAAAAATTTTTTTTTCACTTACATGTTAGGTCAGAAATGTTTAGCGCACATGTGCTTTTCCTCAGATAATACTTTTTGATGAAACAAATTGATATAAAAGAAATAGCAAATATTACATCTCATAGATTTGTATTTCTTTTATTTTTAAGTGACTCAAAAGAGAAAACCAAAATTTTAATGAACTCCACAAGAGACAATTCCCATCCGTTTGTAGGCCTGGCTTTTAAGCTGGAGGTAAGTTGCTTTGTAATATATTTAACTGCTATCTGTAGAAAATTTCTTTACTTTTAGGCTTTTATTCCTATTACAAAAGGACTCTATGCCATTATGAAACATTTGTAAGATAGAAAAAGTAGAAAGAACAGATAAGAATGTCCTAAGTCTTAACACTCAGATGATAGTGCATCATCATTAGGTGCATTTCCTTCAAGTTTCTTCAGCAGTTTCAAAGTAGAAATTTTTACATAAATAGATTAAACATTTTAAATGGTAGTATAATATTCTATCAAGTAGATATACCATAATTTGCTTAAAATTTCCTAATTGGTGGACATTTATATTGTTTCCAGTTTTTACCATTGTAAATAACATTGGGTCCACTTCTAGAAAATTGTCCTAAGTCACTAATGAAGGGTAGTATATTAATGTTAGCTTCAGTTTGCTCATCTTATCTTCTAAAGCTGAAATCTTACAAACAATTTAAAATGCCCAGGAATTACAGTTTGATTAAATAAATTGAGGTACATCCTTACAAGGGAATGTTATTTAGAATTTGAAAATTATGTTGAGATGCCTATTTTTTGACATGGAAAGATGTTTGTGATTTTTTTAAAAATAAACTTAGTATTTTAGAATAGTTTTAGATTTACAGAAAAGTTGTGAAGATAGTACAGAGAATTCCTATGTATCCTGCACTCAGTTTCCTCTGTTGTTAATATATATCGTCACAACTAATGGACCAATATTGATATATTATTAACTAAATTCCTTATTTATTTGAATTCCCTTAGTTTTTGCCTATATTCTCTTTCTGTCTCAGTATCCTGTCCAGGGTACCACGTTATATTTAGTCATCATGTATTCTTAGGCTCCTCCAGACTGTAACAGTTTCTCAGACTTTCTTTCCTTCTCATAACCTTGTATTTTTAAGAAGTACTGGTCAGGTGTTTTGTAGAATGCCCCTCAGTTTGAGTTTATCTGATGTTCTCTCATGATTAGATTGGGGTTATGTGTTTTTAGGAGGACAACCACAGAGTAAAGTATCATTCTTGTCACATCATATCGAGGGTGCAGACTGTCAACATGACTTGTCACTTTTTTTTTTTTTTTTTTTTTTTTGTCTTTTTGTCTTTTTCCGTGTCCGGCAACAGATCACAACCCTCAGTGTTGCCCCCGTACCAGACCGGGGACCGGCAACGGGATCGCAACCCTTGGCGTTGCCCCCGCGCCTCGCTCAGCCAGTGAGCGGGAACTGGTCTGTATGTGGGATCCGAACCCTCGGGCGGGAGCGCCGCCGCGCTTCCCAAGCGGCGCACTTATCCAGTGCGCCACCGGGCCGGCCCATGACTTGTCACTATTAATGTTAACCTTGATCACCTGGCTGAGGTAGTGTCTGTCAGGTTTCTCCTTTGGAAAGTCATTCTTTTTTTTTCCTCCTTCCACACTGCACTCTTTAAAAAGAAGTCACTGTGCTTGGCCCACACTTAAAGGGTGGGGAATTATGCTCCATCTCCTTGAGGAAGCATTATCTACATAAGTTATTTGGAATTCTTCTGAATGATAGGTTTGTCTTTTCTCCCCACTTATTTATTTATTCAGTCAATCATTTATATCAGTATGGACTTATGGATTTTTATTTTGCACTTTGAGTTATAATCCATTAGTATATTATTTCGTTGCTTGAATTGGCTATGTGTGGCCATTGGGATCTCTTTCAGTTGGCTCCTGTGTCTCTTTGATGTCTTTCAATGTTTTGTTTTATTGAATACTACCTTACATTCTGGTACTAGAAGATGCTCCAGGCTTATCTTGGATATTCCATGCCCTAGCCCGAGACTCAGTGATTTCTCCAAGGAGACCAGTTCTTTTTTATGGAGAATGGGCACAATAGAAACCAAGATTTGGGCACTGGGTATCCTTTTTGTTAGGGTGTTGTTGATTCTGTTCGTAATATTTTAAGTGGGAAAAGTGGTGGATAAGTTGGAAGTGTTAAGAGTGGTTATTTCTGGAGTGGGATTACAGTTTTGGGGCTTTTTCCTACTAAATGAGAAAAAGATCATTTTAATTAAAAATTAGAAAAAACATTGCAGTGGGCCAGCCCTGTGGCTCACTCGGGAGAGCGCGGTGCTGGTAGCGCTGAGGCTGTGGGTTCGGATCCTATATAGGGATGGCTATGCATTCACTGACTGAGCATGGTGCAGACGACACTGTGCCGAGGGTTACGACCCCCTTACCGGTCAAAAAAAAAAAAAGAGAAAAAACATTGCAGTGAAAATTTTTATGCATAAAGCTTTTAAAAATATGTATTTAAGAATATTTTCTTAGGATTCCCAGAATAGTGATTGTTGAGTTTCAGGTATAGAATGTTATAATATTTAATGGTTTAAATTGCCAGATTGCTTTCACACTCTCAGTATTAATGTATTAGGTTATTTTGATGACTCTAAGTTAGCATTGAGTATTATATAAAAATCATTACTGATTGAATAAATGAAAAATTATATTATAATACTTTGACTTGCAGTAATTCCTAATGACAGAGAACATTTTCTCATATATTTATTATGCAGTTGTATTTCTTCTTTTGTAATTTTCTTTTTCTTTCTTTTTTGGGGAGTTCATCTTTTATTTTGAAACATATATTCGGTAGATTTCTGTACTTAGATACAACATTAATTTAAAACATCTCAGATTGCTCAATAAAGTAAAAATGTTACAGTTCTCACAGTAACTAATTTGAATGCTCTGCCCCCCTACTCCCCACCAAGTAACTAAAATTAGAAAAGGGAAAAGATAGAAAACATGTCTATCTTTTTATTTCTTTTGTTCTTTTTTTTTATTAGGGTCAAAGTGTTTTTTACTTCTTTGTGCCAGTTTTCTCTAATAAAGTTGATTTTCTTAATTAGCTCTTTAATACTTATGTAGTCATTATGTCTTTTTTTAGTCGTTCTTTTTCTTTAGTCATTCTTTCATTTTAAATCTTAGAAACCCTCTTTTTTTTATATATTTTGTCAACATTTACTTTTGTTTCTTCTACTTTTTTATCTTTTTGTAATCATTGTTAATCCAACTGAGATTTGTTTTGGTGTATACTGTGAGGTAGGATCTAAATGTATGATCTCCTCTGCCTCCAAACAGAAAACCAGTTGTCCAGTTATTAGTTTATGAGCAATACTATTTTTACTTTTCCACTGACATGTCAAGTCTTCTTTATCATCTGTTGACAAAGTATTTTACACTTTACATATTTATACTGTACTCTATGGACTGTTCAATATAATTTGTGCTGGTTTTGTACTATTTAAGTTTTGATCATTTAATATATTTTTATATCATTCAGGGTTAGTTTCTTCTCATTATTGTAGTTTTTGAAAATTTTCTATTTTTACACATTTATTCCTCTGAGTAAATTTTTTTTTTTTTTCCTTTTTGTCTTTTTTCGTGTCCGGCAACGGATCGCAACTCTCAGTGTTGCGCCCGTACCGGACTGGGACCGGCAACGGGATCGCAACCCTCGGTGTTGCTCCCACACCTCGCTCAGCCAGTGAGCGGGAACCGGTCTGTATGTGGGATCCGAACCCTCGGCAGGAGCGCCACTGCGCTTCCCAAGCGGCGCACTGTAGCAGTGCGCCACCAGGCCGGCCCCTGAGTAAATTTTTAAAATCACTAATGAAATGTTAAAAAATGTTTCTGTTGTGGGCCGGCCCGGTGGCGCACTGGATAGGTGCGCCGCTTGGGAAGCGCGGCGGCGGCGCTCCCGCCCGAGGGGTCGGATCCCACATACAGACCAGTTCCCACTCACTGGCTGAGCGAGGCGCGGGAGCAACACCGAGGGTTGCAATCCCGTTGCCAGTCTTGTGTTGTAATTTTGATTGCTATTGTGTTAAACCTATAAAAAGAATTGGCAACATTTGAATGTATATCTAATTGGCCGGTGTCAGTATATTCAGTCACTTCATAGGACTCTTGTTTGTGTAGCTTTCCACATGATTATCAAGGGTTTTAGATGTATAGTACACTCCTACCATGCCTGATGGTATTCTTGTTATCTTTTTAATAATTATACCTTATTTTTGTTTCATGTTTTATGTATGAAACTGAAATTATGAAAAAATATTAGAAGGCAAAAGCATACTTCCTTACTGTGTAAACAGTTTTTAAATTTTTTCTGATAACTTATTTCAGAGGAAGCTGAAGAAGTATCTTGGATTGTGATACCAAAAAGATAGATCAATAACAACCACTTAATTTATCTTATCTATGTTCAAAGCTGGTATTAAAATAGTACATGACAGTAAACTGAAACATCTATAGAAAATGGACTAATAAAATTGGGAGAGAATATTTGGAAGTAGTTGTGAAGTTTTCCTCTTAATTTTGATTGTTATGTTTCTTTTTATTCTTTTTGCCCTTACCCAATCTTGACTTCCAGGCAGGTCGATTTGGACAGTTAACTTATGTCCGCAATTATCAGGGAGAGCTGAAGAAGGGTGACACCATCTATAACACGAGGACAATGAAGAAAGTTCGGGTGCAACGGCTGGTTCGCATGCATGCTGACAAGATGGAGGCAAGTACAGAGTCACTCGGAGATCAGCAGTTTCTTTTGTGGGGGTCAAGCGGATCTACCTTCTTGGTATTCTGAACCCCCCAAGAAAATCACTTCTGGTTGAGCATATGTGTTTTCCTAGCTTCTTCCTTTTTACTTTGGTGTGTTATACCTCTGATCTAGCACTTTGCTATAGGCTAAATTAACAGATGTTAAAAACTCATTTTATAACACCGATTATAAGTTAGCTGTATTTCTTTGATGGCCAAGGTAAAGGAAGAGAGACAGTTCCCTAAGACTCAGAACACCAGATTCAGCTCTTTCCTCAAGAGCTATCATTACAAAGAGTGTAATAGGCATTTAGGACAGTGGAACTGTGGTTCTTAAATTCACTTATAATTTCCCACATTGTTCAGTGAATTTACTTTCTGAAATATGGAAGTTGTAAAAGCCCGGTTTAACCCTAGAGCTTTTATTCCTACTGTAGAACTCCCTGAAGGGCCGTATTGGTGCCAGAATCCACGTGAAGATTTAAAACCTCTCAAGGTCTGGTCTGGGAGGCAAACTTTGGCTTATGCCTTGAATTCTTGAATTGGCTCTGAATCTGCCTTAGCCTTCTGGAGTCCTTATGGTTAGGCCTTGGCAGGAATACCAAGTGCATGAGGTTGTACCTTACTCCCACCCTTTTCCAATCCAGCTGTATATTTCTGGAGAAGTTTATAAGTGTAAGCAAAATCTTGTGGATTTTTTTGGTAGCCATAACTTTTGTCTCTCCTGGAAGATGAATCGGCATTCTCAGAATTGGACAGCATTGTTGTCTTGTGAGATAGGCAGCAGGGGCATGCTAAAGGGATTAGTGGTTGTCACAGCTGGTTCCTGGACCAGAAGCAAGGAGGTATGTGTAACCTCTGTATTATAGAAAGACGCACACTGACTCACTCACAGCCACAGCTGTTGTGAATGAACTGTCAATATAAAAGGACAAAAACTAGGGAGGTTGGAGGCAGCAATCCTTTGTTCTTAGCTTTCCTGTGTTTTCTTAACTGCTTGCATCTGAGAGAAATTGAAATTATTTTTAGTATAGTGGGCTCTGTTCTGCCTTTGTTTTCAAAACTTCCTTTGTAGTTTTTCCTTGTACACCTTTGTCATACATAACTCTCATTGTCTAACTGGGCAGCACATTCAGTACATGATTTTTAATTCCATAGAAATAACTTTAGAACTGTAAGTTATTATGTTTTGTCAGTACTGCAAATCCTTCAAGTAATGATGCCATAGCTCTGAGTTTTCCATTTAAAGTAAAATCTTGCATGTTGAGATGTGGTTTAAATAAAGGCCCTGTTTGAGATATGCTTTGGCATGGTTAGTTGTTGGTCTTGCATTGGTTTTAGCAAATTCATTCTCTGTAGAATTCATGGTAAGAGATTCTGCCATATTTGTTTATGTACATGTGTTTATTGTGCATTACTTTTTAGTTTCTATGTCTTAGTTTGTATTATTGCAAGTATTATTTAGTGTTATTTCTTTATTTAGGATGTTGAGGATGTATATGCTGGTGACATCTGTGCATTGTTTGGCATTGACTGTGCTAGTGGAGACACATTTACAAACAAAGATAGCAGTGGCCTTTCTATGGTAAGCCATTTGATTTCAGAGCTGTTTATCACTTGAATTTCAAAAGTCTGTGTTTTTATATACTACATTTAGAACTTCAGAAAAATAGTCACTTAAGTGTCACAGACGTCCAGTTCATTGTGGCTCTCTGAATGTTGGTTGTAGCTCTTTGAATATCAATTAGACAAGTGTTCTGTGTAAGCTAACTTACATGATTTTTCATAGTAAAATCATTTCATGATTGTCCAGGGTTTAATGCAGTGGAAAAATCTTCACTAGATAACACCTGGACTGTGTAGCTCTGACCACTCCACCCTGAGATCTGCCTGCCCACTGTGGGTACCTCTCTAATGGTTACCACTGCCAACAGGCTAGTCCCAACAGAGGGCTACTTCCTTATAAACTCAGCAGCCAGAGAGTGGAATGTTCCCTCAATCCCCTAGGGAACTGTAAAACCAGACTGTAACATTTAGACTAGACTTGGGGATAACAGAACATAACCATGCTCAGAAGGCAAGGTGCAAATTAGACAGTCTGGCTTACTGCATATAGCCTGCCCTTTGGAACTCAGAGGTCCCCTTTCATCATTGATGGTTTCTGAGGGAAGAGCATGATCAGGCAATTCCTGCCTTTGAATCCCCCTCAGTCACTTCTCTTTTTGCCTCTATAGCAGAGCAGACTTTCCTACACTATGACCATTTTTTCTCTCCAGAATTCAATAAAGAAAGAGTATAAGTACTTAGGGGGACAGGTAATACGCAGTGGGTCATTTACATAAGAACTGCTCCATCTCTAATAGATGAGCACTGTAATAATTCCCTATATCTATAATATGATGAATTCATAATTTAATAATTTTTTTGTTATACAGTATTCTCTGATGTCTATGGTTTTACATGTTGATTTAAGATACTACAAAAAAAATCATAAAGAAATGTATATAATTTTTGTTTGGGATCTAGATAAGAGGAATATTTTTAAAGTATTATTGATAAGGCCTTCTCTAAATACTTGTCATTAGCAATATGAAGTAATTGGTAGTTGTGAGAGGTACTCACTTAGGCTTTGAAGCAAATAGATCTTGGTTAGAGTCTCACCTCTACCCTATACTACTACTGGCCCTTGGCCAAGTTATTTTGTTTTTTCCAAGCCTTTAATGACTTTATTTGTAAAATGAGGATAATAATACCAGCCTCTCTGAGTTGTGACTGATTAAATGAGATACCATATGTATAAAGAATATAGTACCCTTTCTCTGTTTCCTTTCAGAGATTGTAGTATACTTTGATTAAATGAACTAACTTATCAGAAGATTGCAATAACATATGTAGCCACTAGGCAACAAGAATTTCACATGTCAGTATTTGGATTCATTGTAGTGATTAATGTTAAACAGTTAAGTAAATTATATATATATATATATATATATATATATATATTTTTTTTTTTTTTCTTTTTCCTTTTTGTCTTTTTTCGTGACCGGTAACAGGATCGCAACCCTCAGTGTTGCACCCACCTGTACTGCGACCGGCAACGGGATCGCAACCCTCAGTGTCGCGCCCGCACCGCGCTCAACCAGTGAGCGGACCAGTCTCTATATGGGATCCGAACCCTCGGTGGGAGCGCCGCCGCGCTCCCAAGTGCCGCACTCTACCGAGTGCGCCACCGGGCCGGCCCAGTAAATTATATTTTGAGAGAGAGGAGATCATATAAGTAGACAGCTTTATTTATTTATTAATATATTAATATATTTAATGCAAAATAGATCAAGATTCATATTGTTAATACTAAAGATGTTGGCTAGTATTTGCCCTTTGTTCTGTTATAAAGTAGCATATTAAAATTAATTTATTCCTGACCTGTGCAGTGCTGCTTTTGAATTCTTTTCTGTTCTTTTAAAAAATATTTTAGGAGTCAATTCATGTTCCTGATCCTGTCATTTCAGTAGCAATGAAACCTTCTAACAAGGTAGGAGTTTGATTTAAAGCTCAGTATATCACAATAAAAACAAGCTCTTTTTCATCTCTCTGCAGTGCACATGGTATCTTGTGATAACCATCAGTCTTATGGTCTCTATTTCCCTCTTTAGGAATTGAGATCACCTGTTCAAATTACCAGTCTGTTTCTAATAACTTCTCAGTATATTTGAAGAAATAAATGGTATTATTCACCAGACTGTATTTTATAATGTAACTCCTTACTATGTTATTGGCTCCACAGGGGTAAATGTAATTTCCTCAATTGAGATCATAAAGGATTGGAAAAAGAAAAACAGGGGCCTTTGTTCTAAGCTATAGTAAATCTCTACTGTAAAGTACTTTAGAATGTTGGCTAAATTAATTGTCTCATGAATTATATCTCTAGATTTTGTGGTACTTATGAAGTAAATGTTTGAGTATAACATGGAAACAAGACTGTTTTTCTCACTTTCAAATATAATTTTATATTTGGGTTTTTGTTTATAATTTTTTATTTTTATAGTCTTATAATTGGTTTTGATGTCATTTACCTTTTACAAAGCTTGCCATCAGAATTAATCTGATCTTGAACTATAATTGTTTAGTTCCTAAGTTGCCTTGACATTTATAACTATCATGTTAATGTAGTTCATTGAAATTCACTTATTCATGTGTTGAGTGAACATTTAATGACCTCTTTTCGTCTGCAAACTATAATTTACAGAACAGGATACATTATTAACAGCTACTACTTCATCTATTTTGAGGAACCTTGAGATTTTTTTCCAGACTTTTTTTCAATATAGAAAAGAGAAAGTTAAGGTGTCAAGAAACATTAAATCATTCCATCTTCTCAAAAACTTGAGGAAAGGCGAACCTTACATCTTACCTCAGTGAGATGCCATAGTTTGTTCCAGGTGCTTTGCTAAGATTGCAAACTTTTCCTTCTGAAATATTCAGGGTTAGATATTAAAAATGTTATGTTTCTTCATTCCTAAATCCACAATTTGTTTAAGAGATTTAACTGTTTATAATTTACAAAAATGGCGGATAAATAATGCATCAATAATCCAAAAGATTTTTTGGTGTGTCTGGATTGTTTATACATTAAAAAATTTTTTAAGTGTCTGCTTGCTGGAGTAAATTAATTTAAATCAAATAATGAAGCCACTGCATAAAGCAGGGAGTTCAATAGTAGGGGCAGGGATGATGCTTCTACTATGTTGAGAGTATCTGGCTAGTGCAGGGAAAAGGCAAAAGACTAACATACGATTCAATCCCAGCTTTGCAGTACACAGCTGTGTGGCCTTGAGCAAGTCGCTTAACCTCTCTAAATGTAGTTTCCTTACCTGCAAAATGAGGATAATTCTATCTTGTTGCATTGTGGTTAGAATTTGAGATAACATAAAAAACACATACCATATTTCCGGGCATGTTTTCAATCATAGCTGTTTATACTGATATACAGGGCGTATTAGTTAATACTGGTGATACAGGATATGTTAGCCATAAGAATTTACCACAAATGTAGTGTCTTAGAACAACATAAATGTATTATTTTACAGTTTTGTAGAGTAATGGTCCTCCAAAGATGCCTTAATCTCCCCAAACCTGTGAATATGTTACCTAACTTGGTAAAGAGAACTTTGCAGATGTGATCAAGGTTACAGACTCTGAGATGGGGACATGGTCTTCAGTGGGCTAAATTAGATATCAGCAGGGTTGTGTTCTTTTCTGGAGGCTCTAGGAGAGAATTTCTTTCCTTGCTTACTCAGGTTGTTGGCAGAATTCAGTTCCTTGTGGTTGTATGACTGGGGTCCCCATTTCCTTGCCGACTGTCACCTGGGAGTTGTTCTTAACTTCTAGAGGTTGCCCACCTGTGTTGGCTTGTGGGGCCCTTTCTCCCATCTGCAGTGTCAGCAACCAAGGGTTGAGTCCTTCTCATGCCTCAGATATCTCCTGCATCTCTCCGAGCTACCCTTCTGCCTTCCTCGTCCCTTTTTTGTTTTGTTTTTTTCAAGGTCTCCGTTCAAGTTTTGTAGAAACTACAAAAAAACAATGGGCTGATACCCCATGATAGAGTTTGGATGCATTTTCCCCCCCAAAACTCATGTGGAAATCTGATCCCCAATGTGACAGTGTTGGAAGCTGTTTGAGTCATGGGGGCAGATCCCTTATGAATGGATTAATGCTCTCCCTGGGGGAGGAAGGGTAGTGAGTGAGATTTCGCTCTGTTAGTTCCCGTGAGAGCTGGTTGTTTATAGGACCCTGGCACCTTCTCTCTTGCTTCCTCTTGCCATGTGATCTGCTTGTACCTGCTGCCGGCTCCCTGCCGCTTTCCTCCATGAGTAAAAGCAGCCTGAGGCCCATGCCAGATGCAGCTGTCCCAGAATTGTAAGCAAAATAAACCTCTGTTCTTTATAAATTACCCAGTCTCAGGTATTCCTGTCATAGCAACACAAAACAGACTAAAACACCCCACTACTGGTACATAATACACATCAGATGGCCTGCCCTACAACACAGCTCAGGCCATTTCCACCCAAGAGAAGAAAGCCTGGCCTCTCCAACCCCTGTAAGAAAGGCCTGTCCTGTACCATACCACATACTGGCTGAATCTAAAGTCTCCTGTTTTAAGCATGAGAAAAGTACAACAGAGGTTTTGTTCTCATGGCTGCCTACTGCAGCCCAGCACTAAAATAACCTAGTGTTCACTTCTGCTTAGAGAAATATTCTTTGCTGTTTTGCACATCAGGCTTGATGGCTCACAGCCAGGCTTCCAGCTAACCAGGCATACTTCCTCATGTTTGTCAGTGATCTGGAAGGCCTGAACTAGTCTCAGAGTCTCGCCCACTGAGCAGCCAACAGGTAGGTCATTTACAGTGATCTGCTGAAGGATACCCCTATCATCAATGGTAAAGAGGTCCCTGAAGAGATGTCTTTAAGACCCCATAATCCTGAGCAGTGGTGCCTCTGGGGTCTGATACCAAAGGAATGTTCATGGGCCCCTGTCCTCCTTGTTTCTTAGGTGTGTCGATCCATGCCAGGTGACAGAATTGAGAATCCACAGAAGCACCAGTCACTTGGCAGTTGAGTTTCTTAAATTCTTCCGTCCTATCACTGAAAGCAATGATTTCTGCAGGGCACACAAAGGTGAAGTCAAGTGGGTAAAAGAACACGTATTCCTTTGTAGTCAGATAGGCTGATCTCCTTGTACTGACAATCTGGCATAACAGCTGTGGCTTTGAAGTTGGGGGCAGGGTGCCCAATTCTGGCATTTCCTGAAGAAATCTTGCTATCAGCAGTTCCAACAAAGAAGCTTCTAAGACAGAAGCCACCAAGACCAGCCAGGAAGAGGACACCCTCTTTCGTTTGTAAAGGCCCATGTGATTACGTTTTGCCCTCCAAGATAACTCCTGACAATCTCCCCATCTCAAATTGTGTAACCTTGATCACATCTACAAAGTCCCCTTTACCATGTAAGCTACCATATTCACAGGTTTGGGGAGATTAGGGCACCTTCAGAGGATCGTTATTCTGCTTACTACATGAAACTACATCTAAGGAAAATAAAGGTGTATCATACCACATCCAAGCAGATTGTCTTGAAAGGGAGAAGTCTGTGTGGTATTTGTCTTACTGTTGGTCTTAACTATCCTGCTTGAATCTACAATAGGGTCTTGGCAAACATGCTGATTCTTTCGATTATGTTTATGTATAGGATTTCTAAAATGTAACACAGATTCTAGTTTCTACCTTATGGGCAGTTTTCCACAAACGGACGGTTTTTGTCAATGTAATAGGAAAGGGCGCTGTATTCTGTCTTGGTATGGAAAGAAAATTCTGTTTAGCTAGCTATTCCTTGCTCTCTTGGCTGTGTAGAATACAAACACATTTTTTTAAAAGAAGTATGGAGTAGACTACATGTGGATCATTTTTATTTCTTATTTGCCAATATATTTGATTTCATTCAGTAAAGTTCTTTTAAAAGTCCCATTGTTCATCATGCTTAGTATGCTTCGTATAATGATTTTCTTCTTTTAAAGAATGATCTGGACAAATTTTCAAAAGGTATTGGCAGGTTTACAAGAGAAGATCCCACATTTAAAGTCCACTTTGACACTGAGAGTAAAGAGACAATTGTATCTGGAATGGGAGAATTACACCTGGAAATCTATGCTCAGGTAAGGAATAACAAGGAAATTAAACTGAATTGAATTGATTTCTGTCTTTGTTTTGTTAAAAGTATGAGGCAATAATTCTCAATCTAATGACTATAAACTAATAGGGGTTCTACAACCTTCACTCTGTTTTGTATCCAGATGTGGTATATACTGCTCCCTCCACTATGTGTTACAAATTAATTATTTTTGATTTCTAAGTTGTTTTTTTTTTTTATTTGTAAAACATCGTGGACTCCTAGAATCAAGGCTCAGGGGATTTTCTTTTTTTTTTTTTTTTTTTTTTTTTTTTTTTTTTTTTTTTT